>NC_053395.1:219045530-219058575 GCF_905171765.1 Bufo bufo | reverse complement strand
ATTTAGAAGTAGCTGAAATAAATCTATTTTGCTGGGAATCTGTCATATTAACAAGCCCATATACACCGCTGTGACAATATCTGTGTGTGTTACCGAACCTATTTAGAAGTAGCTTAACTAAAGATATTTTACCTAGAATCTGTCATATTAACCAGCTCATATACACCGCTGTGACACTATCTGTGTGTGACCGAACCTATTTAGAAGTAGCTGAAATAAATCTATTTTGCTGGGAATCTGTCATATTAATCAGCCCATATACACCGCTGTGACACTATCTGTGTGTGACCGAACCCATTTAGATATAGCTAAACTAAAGCTATTTTGCTGAGAATCTGTCATATTAACCAGCCCATATACCCCACTGTGACCTCCGCTGTGACACTATCTGTGTGTGACCTAACCTATTTAGAAGTAGCTGAAATAAATCTATTTTGCTGGGAATCTGTCATATTAACCAGCCCATATACACCGCTGTGACACTATCTGTGTGTGACCGAACCCATTTAGAAGTAGCTGAACTAAAGCTATTTGACTGAGAATCTGTCATATTAACCAGCCCATATACACCGCTGTGACACTATCTGTGTGTGACCGAATCTATTTAGAAGTAGCTGAAATAAATCTATTTTGCTAGGAATCTCTCATATTAACCAGCCCATATACACCGTTTTACACTATCTGTGTCTGACCGTACCCATTTAGAAGTAGCTGAAATAAATCTATTTTGCTGGGAATCTCTCATATTAACAAGCCCATTTACACCGCTGTGACACTATCTGTGATTGACCGTACCCATTTAGAAGTTGCTGAACTAAAGCTATTTTGATGAGAATCTGTTATATTAACCAGCCCATATACACCGCTATGACAGTATCTGTGTGTGACCGTACCTATTTAGAAGTAGCTGAACTAAAGCTGTCTTGCTGAGAATCTGTCATATTAACCAGCCCATATACACCACTGTAACACTATCTGTGTGTGACCGAACCCATTTAGAATAGCTGAACTAATGCTATTTTGATGAGAATCTGTCATAATTACCAGCCCATATACACCGCTGTGACACTATCTGTGTTTATACTGTACCCATTTACAAGTAGCTGAACTAAAGCTATTTTTCTGAGAATCTGTCATATTAACCAACCCATATACACCGCTGTAACACAATCTGTGTGTGACTGTACCCATTTAGAAGTAGCTGAACTAAAGCTATTTTGCTGAGAATCTGTCATATTTTTCCAGCCCATATACACCGTTGTGACATTATCTGTGTGTGACCGAACCTATTTAGAAGTAGCTGAAATAAATGTATTTTCTGGGAATCTGTCATATTAAACAGCCCACAACCACCGCTTAGACACTATCTGTGTGTGACCGTACCCATTTAGAAGTAGCTGACTTAAAGCTATTTTGCTCAGAATCTGTCATATTAACCAGCCCATATACACCGCTGTGACAATATCTGTGTGTGACTGAACCTATTTAGAAGTAGATGAATTTAATCTATTTTGCTGGGAATCTCTCATATTAACCAGCCCATATACATCGCTGTGACACTATCTGTGTGTGACCGTACCCATTTAGAAGTTGCTGAACTAAAGCTATTTTGATGAGAATCTGTCATATTAACCAGCCCACATACACCGCTGTGACACTATCTGTCATATTAACCAACCAATATACACTGCTATGACAATATCTGTGTGTGACCGAACCTATTTAGAAATAGCTAAGGGCTCTTTCACACTTGCGTTCTTTTCTTCCGGCATAGAGTTCCGTCGTCGCGGCTCTATGCCGGAAGAATCCTGATCAGTTTTATCCTAATGCATTCTGAATGGAGAGAAATCCGTTCAGGATGCATCAGGATGTCTTCTGTTCCGGACCAGAACGTTTTTTGGCCGGAGAAAATAACGCAGCATGCTGCGCTTTTTGCTCCGGCCAAAAATCCTGAACACTTGCCGCAAGACCGAATCCGGAAATAGTGCCCATTGAAAGGCATTAATCCGGATCCGGCCTTAAGCTAAACGTCGTTTCGGCGCATTGCCGGATCCGACGTTTAGCTTTTTCTGAATGGTTACAATTGCTGCCAAGACGCTAAAGTCCTGGCAGCAATGGTAAAGTGTAGTGGGGAGCGGGGGAGCTGTATACTTACCGTCCGTGCGGCACCCCGGGCGCTCCAGAGTGACGTCAGGGCGCCCACGCTCATGGATGATGTGTCGCATGGATCACACCATCCATGCGCATGGGGTTCCCTGACGTCATTCTGGAGCGCCCCGGGAGCCGCACGGACTGTAAGTATACTGCTCCCCCGTTCCCCACTACTACTAAGGTAGCCAGGACTTTAATAGCGTCCTGGGTGCCATAGTAACACTGAACGCATTTTGAAGACGGATCCGTCTTCAAATGCTTTCAGTTCACTTGCGTTTTTCCGGATCCGGCGTGTTATTCCGGCAAATGGAGTACACGCCGGATCCGGACAACGCAAGTGTGAAACCAGCCTAAAGCTATTTTGCTGAGAATCTGTCATATTAACCAGCCCATATACACCGCTGTGACACTATCTGTGTGTGACCGAACCCATTTAGAATAGCTGATTTAAAGCTATTTTGCAGAGAATCTGTCATGTTAACCAGCCCATATACACCACTGTGACACTATCTATGTGTGACCGAACATATTTAGAAGTAGCTGAAATAAATCTATTTTGCTGGGAATCTGTCATATTAACCAGCCCATATACACCGCTGTGACACTATCTGTGTGTGACCGAACCCATTTAGAATAGCTGAACTAAAGCTATTTTGCTGAGAATCTGTCATATTAACCAGCCCATATACACCGCTGTGACCACCGCTGTGACACTATCTGTGTGTGACCGAACCCATTTAGAATAGCTGAACTAAAGCTATTTTGCTGAGAATCTGTCATATTAACAAGCAAATATACACCGCTGTGACACTATCTGTGTGTGATCTAACCTATTTAGAAGTAGCTGAACTAAAGCTATTTTGCTGAGAATCTGTCATATTAACCAGCCCATATACACTGCTTTGACACTATCTATGTGTGACCGAACCTATTTAGAAGAAGGTGAAATTAATCTATTTTGCTGGGAATCTGTCATATTAACCAGCCCATATACACCGCTGTGACACTATCTGTGTGTGACAAAACCCATTTAGAATAGCTGAACTAAAAGCTATTTTGCTGAGAATCTGTCATATTAACCAGCCCATATACACTGCTGTGACACTATCTGTGTGTGACTGAACCCATTTAGATGTAGCTGAACAAAAGCTATTTTGCTGAGAATCTGTCATATTAACCAGCCCATATACACCGCTGTGACACTATCTGTGTGTGACCTAACCTATTTAGAAGTAGCTGAAATAAATCTATTTTTGCTGAGAATCTGTCATATTAACCAGCCCATATACACCACTTTGACACTATCTGTGTGTGACCGAACCTATTTAGAAGTAGCTGAAAAAAATCTATTTTGCTGCTGATCTGTCATATTAACCAGCCCATATACACCGCTGTGACACTATCTGTGTGTGACCGTACCCATTTAGAAGTTGCTGAACTAAAGCTATTTTGCTAAGAATCTGTCATATTAACCAGCCCATATACACCGCTGTGACACTATCTGTGTGGGACCGTATCCATTTAGAAGTAGCTGTACTAAAGCTATTTTGCTGAGAATTTATTGTATTAATCAGCCCATATACACCGCTGTGACACTATCTGTGTGTGACCTAACCTATTTAGAAGTAGCTGAAATAAAGCTATTTTGCAGAAAATCTGTCATATTAACCAACCCATTTACACCACTGTGACACTATCTGTGTGTGACCTAACCTATTTAGAAGTAGCTGAAATAAATCTATTTTGCTGGGAATCTGTCATATTAACAAGCCCATATACACCGCTGTGACAATATCTGTGTGTGTTACCGAACCTATTTAGAAGTAGCTTAACTAAAGCTATTTTACCTAGAATCTGTCATATTAACCAGCTCATATACACCGCTGTGACACTATCTGTGTGTGACCGAACCTATTTAGAAGTAGCTGAAATAAATCTATTTTGCTGGGAATCTGTCATATTAATCAGCCCATATACACCGCTGTGACACTATCTGTGTGTGACCGAACCCATTTAGATATAGCTAAACTAAAGCTATTTTGCTGAGAATCTGTCATATTAACCAGCCCATATACCCCACTGTGACCTCCGCTGTGACACTATCTGTGTGTGACCTAACCTATTTAGAAGTAGCTGAAATAAATCTATTTTGCTGGGAATCTGTCATATTAACCAGCCCATATACACCGCTGTGACACTATCTGTGTGTGACCGAATCTATTTAGAAGTAGCTGAAATAAATCTATTTTGCTAGGAATCTCTCATATTAACCAGCCCATATACACCGTTTTACACTATCTGTGTCTGACCGTACCCATTTAGAAGTAGCTGAAATAAATCTATTTTGCTGGGAATCTCTCATATTAACAAGCCCATTTACACCGCTGTGACACTATCTGTGATTGACCGTACCCATTTAGAAGTTGCTGAACTAAAGCTATTTTGATGAGAATCTGTTATATTAACCAGCCCCTATACACCGCTATGACAGTATCTGTGTGTGACCGTACCTATTTAGAAGTAGCTGAACTAAAGCTGTCTTGCTGAGAATCTGTCATATTAACCAGCCCATATACACCACTGTAACACTATCTGTGTGTGACCGAACCCATTTAGAATAGCTGAACTAATGCTATTTTGATGAGAATCTGTCATAATTACCAGCCCATATACACCGCTGTGACACTATCTGTGTTTATACTGTACCCATTTACAAGTAGCTGAACTAAAGCTATTTTTCTGAGAATCTGTCATATTAACCAACCCATATACACCGCTGTAACACAATCTGTGTGTGACTGTACCCATTTAGAAGTAGCTGAACTAAAGCTATTTTGCTGAGAATCTGTCATATTTTTCCAGCCCATATACACCGTTGTGACATTATCTGTGTGTGACCGAACCTATTTAGAAGTAGCTGAAATAAATGTATTTTCTGGGAATCTGTCATATTAAACAGCCCACAACCACCGCTTAGACACTATCTGTGTGTGACCGTACCCATTTAGAAGTAGCTGACTTAAAGCTATTTTGCTCAGAATCTGTCATATTAACCAGCCCATATACACCGCTGTGACAATATCTGTGTGTGACTGAACCTATTTAGAAGTAGATGAATTTAATCTATTTTGCTGGGAATCTCTCATATTAACCAGCCCATATACATCGCTGTGACACTATATGTGTGTGACCGTACCAATTTAGAAGTTGCTGAACTAAAGCTATTTTGATGAGAATCTGTCATATTAACCAGCCCACATACACCGCTGTGACACTATCTGTCATATTAACCAACCAATATACACTGCTATGACAATATCTGTGTGTGACCGAACCTATTTAGAAATAGCTAAGGGCTCTTTCACACTTGCGTTCTTTTCTTCCGGCATAGAGTTCCGTCGTCGCGGCTCTATGCCGGAAGAATCCTGATCAGTTTTATCCTAATGCATTCTGAATGGAGAGAAATCCGTTCAGGATGCATCAGGATGTCTTCTGTTCCGGACCAGAACGTTTTTTGGCCGGAGAAAATAACGCAGCATGCTGCGCTTTTTGCTCCGGCCAAAAATCCTGAACACTTGCCGCAAGGCCGGATCCGGAAATAGTGCCCATTGAAAGGCATTAATCCGGATCCGGCCTTAAGCTAAACGTCGTTTCGGCGCATTGCCGGATCCGACGTTTAGCTTTTTCTGAATGGTTACAATTGCTGCCAAGACGCTAAAGTCCTGGCAGCAATGGTAAAGTGTAGTGGGGAGCGGGGGAGCTGTATACTTACCGTCCGTGCGGCACCCCGGGCGCTCCAGAGTGACGTCAGGGCGCCCACGCTCATGGATGATGTGTCGCATGGATCACACCATCCATGCGCATGGGGTTCCCTGACGTCATTCTGGAGCGCCCCGGGAGCCGCACGGACTGTAAGTATACTGCTCCCCCGTTCCCCACTACTACTAAGGTAGCCAGGACTTTAATAGCGTCCTGGGTGCCATAGTAACACTGAACGCATTTTGAAGACGGATCCGTCTTCAAATGCTTTCAGTTCACTTGCGTTTTTCCGGATCCGGCGTGTTATTCCGGCAAATGGAGTACACGCCGGATCCGGACAACGCAAGTGTGAAACCAGCCTAAAGCTATTTTGCTGAGAATCTGTCATATTAACCAGCCCATATACACCGCTGTGACACTATCTGTGTGTGACCGAACCCATTTAGAATAGCTGATTTAAAGCTATTTTGCAGAGAATCTGTCATGTTAACCAGCCCATATACACCGCTGTGACACTATCTGTGTGTGACCGAACATATTTAGAAGTAGCTGAAATAAATCTATTTTGCTGGGAATCTGTCATATTAACCAGCCCATATACACCGCTGTGACACTATCTGTGTGTGACCGAACCCATTTAGAATAGCTGAACTAAAGCTATTTTGCTGAGAATCTGTCATATTAACCAGCCCATATACACCGCTGTGACCACCGCTGTGACACTATCTGTGTGTGACCGAACCCATTTAGAATAGCTGAACTAAAGCTATTTTGCTGAGAATCTGTCATATTAACAAGCAAATATACACCGCTGTGACACTATCTGTGTGTGATCTAACCTATTTAGAAGTAGCTGAACTAAAGCTATTTTGCTGAGAATCTGTCATATTAACCAGCCCATATACACTGCTTTGACACTATCTATGTGTGACCGAACCTATTTAGAAGAAGGTGAAATTAATCTATTTTGCTGGGAATCTGTCATATTAACCAGCCCATATACACCGCTGTGACACTATCTGTGTGTGACAAAACCCATTTAGAATAGCTGAACTAAAAGCTATTTTGCTGAGAATCTGTCATATTAACCAGCCCATATACACCGCTGTGACACTATCTGTGTGTGACCGAACCCATTTAGATGTAGCTGAACAAAAGCTATTTTGCTGAGAATCTGTCATATTAACCAGCCCATATACACCGCTGTGACACTATCTGTGTGTGACCTAACCTATTTAGAAGTAGCTGAAATAAATCTATTTTTGCTGAGAATCTGTCATATTAACCAGCCCATATACACCACTTTGACACTATCTGTGTGTGACCGAACCTATTTAGAAGTAGCTGAAAAAAATCTATTTTGCTGCTGATCTGTCATATTAACCAGCCCATATACACCGCTGTGACACTATCTGTGTGTGACCGTACCCATTTAGAAGTTGCTGAACTAAAGCTATTTTGCTAAGAATCTGTCATATTAACCAGCCCATATACACCGCTGTGACACTATCTGTGTGGGACCGTATCCATTTAGAAGTAGCTGTACTAAAGCTATTTTGCTGAGAATTTATTGTATTAATCAGCCCATATACACCGCTGTGACACTATCTGTGTGTGACCTAACCTATTTAGAAGTAGCTGAAATAAAGCTATTTTGCAGAAAATCTGTCATATTAACCAACCCATTTACACCACTGTGACACTATCTGTGTGTGACCTAACCTATTTAGAAGTAGCTGAAATAAATCTATTTTGCTGGGAATCTGTCATATTAACAAGCCCATATACACCGCTGTGACAATATCTGTGTGTGTTACCGAACCTATTTAGAAGTAGCTTAACTAAAGCTATTTTACCTAGAATCTGTCATATTAACCAGCTCATATACACCGCTGTGACACTATCTGTGTGTGACCGAACCTATTTAGAAGTAGCTGAAATAAATCTATTTTGCTGGGAATCTGTCATATTAACCAGCCCATATACACCGCTGTGACACTATCTGTGTGTGACCGAACCCATTTAGATATAGCTAAACTAAAGCTATTTTGCTGAGAATCTGTCATATTAACCAGCCCATATACCCCACTGTGACCTCCGCTGTGACACTATCTGTGTGTGACCTAACCTATTTAGAAGTAGCTGAAATAAATCTATTTTGCTGGGAATCTGTCATATTAACCAGCCCATATACACCGCTGTGACACTATCTGTGTGTGACCGAATCTATTTAGAAGTAGCTGAAATAAATCTATTTTGCTAGGAATCTCTCATATTAACCAGCCCATATACACCGTTTTACACTATCTGTGTCTGACCGTACCCATTTAGAAGTAGCTGAAATAAATCTATTTTGCTGGGAATCTCTCATATTAACAAGCCCATTTACACCGCTGTGACACTATCTGTGATTGACCGTACCCATTTAGAAGTTGCTGAACTAAAGCTATTTTGATGAGAATCTGTTATATTAACCAGCCCCTATACACCGCTATGACAGTATCTGTGTGTGACCGTACCTATTTAGAAGTAGCTGAACTAAAGCTGTCTTGCTGAGAATCTGTCATATTAACCAGCCCATATACACCGCTGTAACACTATCTGTGTGTGACCGAACCCATTTAGAATAGCTGAACTAATGCTATTTTGATGAGAATCTGTCATAATTACCAGCCCATATACACCGCTGTGACACTATCTGTGTTTATACTGTACCCATTTACAAGTAGCTGAACTAAAGCTATTTTTCTGAGAATCTGTCATATTAACCAACCCATATACACCGCTGTAACACAATCTGTGTGTGACCGAACCTATTTAGAAGTAGCTGAACTAAAGCTATTTTGCTGAGAATCTGTCATATTTTTCCAGCCCATATACACCGTTGTGACATTATCTGTGTGTGACCGAACCTATTTAGAAGTAGCTGAAATAAATGTATTTTCTGGGAATCTGTCATATTAAACAGCCCACAACCACCGCTTAGACACTATCTGTGTGTGACCGTACCCATTTAGAAGTAGCTGACTTAAAGCTATTTTGCTCAGAATCTGTCATATTAACCAGCCCATATACACCGCTGTGACAATATCTGTGTGTGACTGAACCTATTTAGAAGTAGATGAATTTAATCTATTTTGCTGGGAATCTCTCATATTAACCAGCCCATATACATCGCTGTGACACTATATGTGTGTGACCGTACCAATTTAGAAGTTGCTGAACTAAAGCTATTTTGATGAGAATCTGTCATATTAACCAGCCCACATACACCGCTGTGACACTATCTGTCATATTAACCAACCAATATACACTGCTATGACAATATCTGTGTGTGACCGAACCTATTTAGAAATAGCTAAGGGCTCTTTCACACTTGCGTTCTTTTCTTCCGGCATAGAGTTCCGTCGTCGCGGCTCTATGCCGGAAGAATCCTGATCAGTTTTATCCTAATGCATTCTGAATGGAGAGAAATCCGTTCAGGATGCATCAGGATGTCTTCTGTTCCGGACCAGAACGTTTTTTGGCCGGAGAAAATAACGCAGCATGCTGCGCTTTTTGCTCCGGCCAAAAATCCTGAACACTTGCCGCAAGGCCGGATCCGGAAATAGTGCCCATTGAAAGGCATTAATCCGGATCCGGCCTTAAGCTAAACGTCGTTTCGGCGCATTGCCGGATCCGACGTTTAGCTTTTTCTGAATGGTTACAATTGCTGCCAAGACGCTAAAGTCCTGGCAGCAATGGTAAAGTGTAGTGGGGAGCGGGGGAGCTGTATACTTACCGTCCGTGCGGCACCCCGGGCGCTCCAGAGTGACGTCAGGGCGCCCACGCTCATGGATGATGTGTCGCATGGATCACACCATCCATGCGCATGGGGTTCCCTGACGTCATTCTGGAGCGCCCCGGGAGCCGCACGGACTGTAAGTATACTGCTCCCCCGTTCCCCACTACTACTAAGGTAGCCAGGACTTTAATAGCGTCCTGGGTGCCATAGTAACACTGAACGCATTTTAAAGACGGATCCGTCTTCAAATGCTTTCAGTTCACTTGCGTTTTTCCGGATCCGGCGTGTTATTCCGGCAAATGGAGTACACGCCGGATCCGGACAACGCAAGTGTGAAACCAGCCTAAAGCTATTTTGCTGAGAATCTGTCATATTAACCAGCCCATATACACCGCTGTGACACTATCTGTGTGTGACCGAACCCATTTAGAATAGCTGATTTAAAGCTATTTTGCAGAGAATCTGTCATGTTAACCAGCCCATATACACCGCTGTGACACTATCTATGTGTGACCGAACATATTTAGAAGTAGCTGAAATAAATCTATTTTGCTGGGAATCTGTCATATTAACCAGCCCATATACACCGCTGTGACACTATCTGTGTGTGACCGAACCCATTTAGAATAGCTGAACTAAAGCTATTTTGCTGAGAATCTGTCATATTAACCAGCCCATATACACCGCTGTGACCACCGCTGTGACACTATCTGTGTGTGACCGAACCCATTTAGAATAGCTGAACTAAAGCTATTTTGCTGAGAATCTGTCATATTAACAAGCAAATATACACCGCTGTGACACTATCTGTGTGTGACCTAACCTATTTAGAAGTAGCTGAACTAAAGCTATTTTGCTGAGAATCTGTCATATTAACCAGCCCATATACACTGCTTTGACACTATCTGTGTGTGACCGAACCTATTTAGAAGAAGGTGAAATTAATCTATTTTGCTGGGAATCTGTCATATTAACCAGCCCATATACACCGCTGTGACACTATCTGTGTGTGACAAAACCCATTTAGAATAGCTGAACTAAAAGCTATTTTGCTGAGAATCTGTCATATTAACCAGCCCATATACACTGCTGTGACACTATCTGTGTGTGACTGAACCCATTTAGATGTAGCTGAACAAAAGCTATTTTGCTGAGAATCTGTCATATTAACCAGCCCATATACACCGCTGTGACACTATCTGTGTGTGACCTAACCTATTTAGAAGTAGCTGAAATAAATCTATTTTTGCTGAGAATCTGTCATATTAACCAGCCCATATACACCACTTTGACACTATCTGTGTGTGACCGAACCTATTTAGAAGTAGCTGAAAAAAATCTATTTTGCTGCTGATCTGTCATATTAACCAGCCCATATACACCGCTGTGACACTATCTGTGTGTGACCGTACCCATTTAGAAGTTGCTGAACTAAAGCTATTTTGCTAAGAATCTGTCATATTAACCAGCCCATATACACCGCTGTGACACTATCTGTGTGGGACCGTATCCATTTAGAAGTAGCTGTACTAAAGCTATTTTGCTGAGAATTTATTGTATTAATCAGCCCATATACACCGCTGTGACACTATCTGTGTGTGACCTAACCTATTTAGAAGTAGCTGAAATAAAGCTATTTTGCAGAAAATCTGTCATATTAACCAACCCATTTACACCACTGTGACACTATCTGTGTGTGACCTAACCTATTTAGAAGTAGCTGAAATAAATCTATTTTGCTGGGAATCTGTCATATTAACAAGCCCATATACACCGCTGTGACAATATCTGTGTGTGTTACCGAACCTATTTAGAAGTAGCTTAACTAAAGCTATTTTACCTAGAATCTGTCATATTAACCAGCTCATATACACCGCTGTGACACTATCTGTGTGTGACCGAACCTATTTAGAAGTAGCTGAAATAAATCTATTTTGCTGGGAATCTGTCATATTAATCAGCCCATATACACCGCTGTGACACTATCTGTGTGTGACCGAACCCATTTAGATATAGCTAAACTAAAGCTATTTTGCTGAGAATCTGTCATATTAACCAGCCCATATACCCCACTGTGACCTCCGCTGTGACACTATCTGTGTGTGACCTAACCTATTTAGAAGTAGCTGAAATAAATCTATTTTGCTGGAATCTGTCATATTAACCAGCCCATATACACCGCTGTGACACTATCTGTGTGTGACCGAACCCATTTAGAAGTAGCTGAACTAAAGCTATTTGACTGAGAATCTGTCATATTAACCAGCCCATATACACCGCTGTGACACTATCTGTGTGTGACCGAACCTATTTAGAAGTAGCTGAAATAAATCTATTTTGCTAGGAATCTGTCATATTAACCAGCCCATATACACTGCTGTGACACTATCTGTGTGTGACCGTACCCATTTAGAAGTAGCTGAAATAAATCTATTTTGCTGGGAATCTGTCATATTAACAAGCCCATATACACCGCTGTGACACTATCTGTGATTGACCGTACCCATTTAGAAGTAGCTGAACTAAAGCTATTTTGATGAGAATCTGTTATATTAACCAGCCCATATACACCGCTATGACAGTATCTGTGTGTGACCGTACCTATTTAGAAGTAGCTGAACTAAAGCTGTCTTGCTGAGAATCTGTCATATTAACCAGCCCATATACACCGCTGTGACACTATCTGTGTGTGACCGAACCCATTTAGAATAGCTGAACTAATGCTATTTTGATGAGAATCTGTCATATTAACCAGCCCATATACACCGCTGTGACACTATCTGTGTTTATACTGTACCCATTTACAAGTAGCTGAACTAAAGCTATTTTGCTGAGAATCTGTCATATTAACCAACCCATATACACCGCTGTAACACAATCTGTGTGTGACCGTACCCATTTAGAAGTAGCTGAACTAAAGCTATTTTGCTGAGAATCTGTCATATTATCCAGCCCATATACACCGCTGTGACACTATCTGTGTGTGACCGAACCTATTTAGAAGTAGCTGAAATAAATGTATTTTCTGGGAATCTGTCATATTAACCAGCCCACAACTACCTCTGAGACAATATCTGTGTGTGACCGTACCCATTTAGAAGTAGCTGAACTAAAGCTATTTTGCTGAGAATCTGTCATATTAACCAGCCCATATACACCGCTGTGACAATATCTGTGTGTGACTGAACCTATTTAGAAGTAGATGAATTTAATCTATTTTGCTGGGAATCTCTCATATTAACCAGCCCATATACATCGCTGTGACACTATATGTGTGTGACCGTACCAATTTAGAAGTTGCTGAACTAAAGCTATTTTGATGAGAATCTGTCATATTAACCAGCCCACATA
>NC_053395.1:218978575-219045517 GCF_905171765.1 Bufo bufo | reverse complement strand
TTTACTTGGCACTGGCGTCACGAACTATTTCTACCTATACTGCCTTGCAGAGAGTCAGCTGTACCAGGTTAGTGTATATTGCACTACATCACCAGAAACACCTACTGCACACAACTTGAGTACACTGCATAAGTTGTAATCGCATTGCGATTAATGCAGGTTATATTAATCACATTGCGAATTCAACTTACCACACTCTGCGTCAACTACGTAATTTTCCATGGGAGTTTTGCCATGGACCCCCCCTCCGGCATGCCACAGTCCCAGGTGTTAGTCCCCCTTGAAACAACTTTTCCATCACTATTGTGGCCATAAAGAGTCCCTGTGGGTTTTAAAATTCGCCTGCCTATTGAAGTCTATGGCGGTTCGCCCGGGTCGTACGTTCGCAAACAGTTGCGTAAATTCGCATTCGCCGTTCGCGAACGGAAAATTTTATGTTCGCGACATCTCTAATTAGGATAAAACACAACATCAGCTCCGCCGAGCCCCCGGCAGTGAAGTGGTGTCTGAGATCCCCAAGGGCCAAGCCAAGTAACTGTACGTTTTTATGTGAAATATGTTTATGTTTATATAGTTGATCTTTATTATCGATTTTACATTGCAGATTTTTTTTTTTTTTGCAGCATATGGGTGAGATTTTATAAATATTTTTATTATTTGGAAGAAAGGCTCATTGGGGGGATTGTAACAGGACTGCCGTAGAATATCTAAAATAGCTGGTCAAGTAAAATGTTGCATGCAACAATCATTAAATAGGTGGCCAACAAAAAAGGGGCGGGTCAAAGGGCGTGGTAAAACACTGTCTGAGCATGCTGAGAGTTGTAGTTTTGCAACAGTTGGAGGCATCCTGGTTGGGAAAACACTGTGATAATATGAACAATGGGGGTTCTACAAAAGAGCTATCGTGGGCAAAGTTCATATTCGTGTTTACACACGTGTTTTAAAATGAATGCTTTCTCCTATTATAAACAAGTAAATAATGACGCAATGCTGTGGGGCTGGTGTGCAACTTTTTCCATGGCTGGTTTTCATCCCCAGTCCGGCCCTGGCCTGAAGTAAATATTTCTTTGCACAAAATGGCTGTATTTCAAATGGCTGTATTTCAAATGCCTGATTTAAACCCCTGTATGTAGAGGGGATATCTCACACGGTCTGAACCAGTGTAGGCCTGAAGTAAATATATCTTTGCACAAAATGGCTGTATTTCAAATCCCTGAATTAAACCCCTGTATGTAGAGGGGGTATCTCACACGGCCTGAACCAGTGTAGGCCTGAAGTAAAAATTTCTTTGCCTTAAATGGCTGTATTTCAAATGGCTGTATTTCAAATCCCTGATTCAAACCCCTGTATGTAAGGGGGTATCTCACAGGGCCTGAACCAGTGTAGGCCTGAAGAAGTATATCTTTGCAAAAATGGCAGTAATTTAAATGGCTGTATTTCAAATCCCTGATTCAAAACCCCTGTATGTAGAGGGGTTATCTCACAGGGGGCCTGAACTAGTGTAGGCCTGAAGTAAATATATCTTTGCACAAAATGGCTGTATTTCAAATCCCTGATTAAAACCCCTGTATGTAGAGGGGGTATCTCACACGGTCTGAACCAGTGTAGGCCTGAAGTAAATATTGTCTTTGCCCAAAATGGCTGTATTTCAAATGCCTGATACAAACCCCTGTATGTAGAGGGGGGTATCTCACATGGCCTGAACCAGTGTAGGCCTGAAGTAAATTATATTTGCACAAACGGCTGTATTTCAAATGGCTGGCATTCAAATCCCTGATTCAAACCCCTGTA
Organism: Bufo bufo; assembly: GCF_905171765.1. NCBI lineage: Eukaryota > Metazoa > Chordata > Amphibia > Anura > Bufonidae > Bufo > Bufo bufo. Next base: position 219,043,726 of record NC_053395.1, on the reverse strand, counting down.
TGTAGAGGGGGTATCTCACATGGTCTGAACCAGTGTAGGCCTGAAGTAAATATTTCTTTGCCCAAAAATGGCTGTATTTCAAATGGCTGTATTTCAAATGCCTGATTCAAACCCCTGTATGTAGAGGGGGTATCTCACAGGGCCTGAACCAGTGTAGGCCTGAAGTAAATATATCTTTTCACAAAATGTCTGTATTTCAAATGGCTGTATTCAAATCCCTGAATCAAACACCTGTAATGTAGAGGGAGGATCTCACAGGGGCCTGAACCAGTGTAGGCCTGAAGTAAATATTTCTTTGCCCTAAATGGCTGTATTTCAAATCCCTGAATCAAACCCCTGTATGTAGAGGGAGTATCTCACAGGGCCTGAACCAGTGTAGGCCTGAAGTAAATATATATTTGCACAAAATGGCTGTATTTCAAATGGCTGTATTTCAAATCCCTGAATCAAACCCCTGTATGTAGAGGGAGGATCTCACAGGTCCTGAACCAGTGTAGGCCTGAAGTAAATATTTCTTTGCCCAAAATGGCTGCATTTCAAATGGCAGTCGGTCTTTCTCCCCAGCGGCAGTGTATCCTACAGGGAGTGGAGACTGACGGTCACATGCCCCAGCAGCCGTGTACATTACAGAAAGAGGGTACAACCGGTGCCCCTCTCCAGTAGCAGCTGCTCAACCGAGTCCTGGGGATAGTGGAGGAGACGTTTTTTACCCACTGACCCCCTTCCAGCAGAAGAGCTGGCATCTGGGCAAAAAAGCTGGACACCCAAGAACTACAGGTGCAGTACTTGGTTGTGGGTGGGCTTCTCGACTAACTCAGGTACTGACCGACAGGAGGTCAGGTACCTGGTTAGTCTTCCCCTGGGAGGGAAGATGTGTCACGAAAGCACCTTCGTCACTGGGAGTTGGAGAGGCCTGCTTGCCAGCCTCTTGCCCTGTGACTATGGCCTCTGGGACACTACTTGGGCATATTGGATTTCAAAGGCTTTGTTTCTGCCCCATGGACTTTTTACTGGAACTATTTGGGGCATGTGACCATGTGCACGGTGGGGCAAAAAAAGACATCCACGAAATTCCTGAACCCCTGAACCAATCTGGGTGATTTTTGGATAGGTTGTTCACCCAGATCGAGTCTATTAGGGGATGTAACTTTTATGGGGATATGTGGTGTTTTGAGGTGTTTTCTGTGATGGGAAATATGTGTATTTTATGCCTGTGAGTAATTAAGTCCATTGTGTTTGTTAAATATATCACAGGTAGAGTCCATTGTGTTGTTAATTGCTTCACAGACAATGCCTATTCTGTTAATGATTGTGTCACAGGCAATGCCTATTCTGTTATTGATTGCGTCACAGGCAATGCCATTGTGTTTGTTGAATGTATAGTTTTTGTGTTTAAACTGTAAAACTGTAAATGATTGGCTGCTATGTTATGTCCTCCGTTCCCAACCAGGTCCACGGGGGTGGTACTCTTGTTGGAAAATGTGTATAAAATGCAATGCTTGTGTGGTCAATAAAGAGTTCCTGTTTTGGACTTCAACATTGAGCCTCGTCTCATGTGTGTGGGGATTGCTATACGCTTTATACTCCCCTGGCTATAACCCCTAGCTCTTGTAAGAGCTGTTCCTGTTCCTGGTTCCTGTGGTGGTTATGGTGTCGAGCGGAGTGCTTGGAGCCCTCGGGAATCACTAGGAGCATCCATCAACCGAGGTACCCAGTCGGGGTGCCAGGAGATTCGTTACACACAGCTCCTCCACTTACAGTATACAGTATATGCACCGCTCCTCCACCCACAGTATACAGTATATGCACAGCTCCTCCACCCACAGTATACATTAAATGCACAGCTCCTCCACCCACAGTATATACAGTATATGCACTGCTCCTCCACCCACAGTATACAGTACATGCACAGCTCCTCCACTTACAGTATACAGTATATGCACCGCTCCTCCACCCACAGTATACAGTATATGCACAGCTCCTCCACCCACAGTATACACAGGGCCGTCTTTAATATTGATTGGACCCTGGGCAAGAATTTCCTTGGGCCCCCTGAAATGCTAAGGTCCATCTGTCTTCATGAGTGATTATCGCAGGGAAGGCAGGTTAGTTTGTATACCCAAGCATTAGATTTTAAGACGCCTGTGGCCACCGCAGAGGCACAGGAGGCAGAAGCACAGCTCCCGCACAGCCCGTCTCCTCTTTTCAAATAGAAGACGGGTGGCCCTTAGCAACGCTCATTTCAGAGAGCGCTGCTAAGGGCCATTTCAGCCACAGTTTTCAACTAAAATTAAACGTTTTGGCTAAATAAACTATATTCTAAAAATGTTACTTACTATGTGGGAGTCGGGAAACGGAGCTGCCTTGGGCCCCCAGGAGCAACTGGGCCCGTGGCAGCTGCCCATTTTGCCCTGCGGCAAAGACGGCCCTGAGTATACATTAAATGCACAGCTCCTCCACCCACAGTATATACAGTATATGCACCGCTCCTCCACCCACAGTATACAGTACATGCACAGCTCCTCCATCCACAGTATACAGTATATGCACAGCTCCTCCACCCACAGTATACAGTATATGCACAGCTCCTCCAACCACAGTATACAGTATATGCACAGCTCCTCCACCCACAGTATACAGTATATGCACAGCTCCTTCAACCACAGTATACAGTACATGCACAGCTCCTCCAACCACAGTATACAGTATATGCACAGCTCCTCCAACCACAGTATACGCACAGCTCCTAGAAGCAGTTTACAGTGTAACACACTGATGGGCCCATAAACAGACATGGATGAAAGTGGACCTACATGTAGCTTCCCTGCATTGCTTGCACTTCTCTGTGCTCCTTCACACTGGCACTGGTTGCTGCTGGGCTGGAAGAGGCAATTTCCACATCCCTTTTACTGGTACCAGCACTAGTGAGGACAGGACACAGCAGTTCGGTAATCTGCTTGGATGTCTAGGATGCTGTGCTCAGCTGCTAGGGCTGCCGGGAAAACTACAGGATGTTCTTCATAGACTGATACTGGGCCACCAGTGCGGGATGCTGGTCATTTACCTTCACGTTAGGGAATTATACTACTGGCATTAACCCCTTAGGGACACAGCCTAATTTCACCTTAAGGACCAGGCCATTTTTTGCAAATCTGACCAGTGTCACTTTAAGTGCTGATAACTTTAAAACGCTTTGACTTATCCAGGCCATTCTGAGATTGTTTTTTCGTCACATATTGTACTTCATGACACTGGTAAAATGAAGTAAAAAAAAATATTTTTTTGCACAAAAAATTACCTAATTTACAAAAAATGTGGAAAAATGTGCAAATTTCAAAGTTTCAGTTTCTCTACTTCTGTAATACATAGTAATACCCCCAAAAATTGTGATGACTTTACATTCCCCATATCTCTACTTCATGTTTGAATTATTTTGGGAATGATATTTTATTTTTTGGGGATGTTACAAGGCTTAGAACTTTAGAAGCAAATCTTGAAATTTTTCTGAAATTTACAAAAACAAAATTTTTAGGGACCAGTTCAGGTCTGAACTCACATTTGCGAGGCTTACATAATAGAAACCACCCAAAAATTACCCTATCTAAGAAACTACACCCCTCAAGGTATTCAAAACTGATTTTACATACGTTGTTAACCCTTTAGGTGTTGCACAAGAGTTATTGGCAAATGGGGATGAAATTTGAGAATTTAATTTTTTTGTCTAATTTTTCATTTTAACCCATTTTTTCCACTAATAAAGCAAGGGTTAACAGCCAAACAAGACTGTATCTTTATTGCCCTGACTCTGCCGTGAAACTGCAGTATCAGGGTAATAAATTTAAACTTTTGTTTGGTTGTTAACCCTTGTTTTGTTACCGGAAAAAACGGATTGAAATGGAAAAGTGCCAAAAATAGCGGTTTTGGCACCGTTTTTTTTTTTTTTTAACCGTGTTAATCTGAGGGGTTAGGTCATGGGATATTTTTATAGAGGAGAATCTTACGGACGTGGAGATACCTAATTAGTCTACTTTTTTTATTACAATTATTTAGTTTTTTGACTATATTATCCTTTTTGATACAAAAAAATTTTTTTGTATCTCTAAAGACTAAGTGTCATTTTTATATATTTTTTTTTATCCGAATATCTTATGTGGGCGCTCATTTTTTGCGGGATGAGACGACGGTTTTATTGGCACTATTTTGGGGGCTATATGACTTTTTGATCGCTTGCTATTAAACTTTTTTATTATGTAAAGTGACAAAAAAAACTTTTTTTGCACTTTTTTTTTTTTTCTGGACCGTGTTAATCTGGGGGGTTAGGTTTTATAGAGGAGATTATTACCGACGCGGCGATACCTAATATGTCTACTTTAATAAATTATTTTAGTTTTTTTGGGTGTCTCAAGTCTGAGAACCAGTTTTTTTTATCTGATGTCAGTGCTAAATTGGGATATAAATTTAGTACTCCATGGAAGTATGATACTCCCTGAAGCAACCGTCAATGCAGAGGCCCAGATGATCGGGGCACGTGTCGCACTGAGTAGTGGTGTCCTTCCGTATCCCCCTCCTGCGACATACTCTGCACTTTTTTTTGGGCTCGTCCCTTCTTTCCAGTATGGAAAAAAAGGGGGTTAGTCAGCACCTCCCAGTGCGCAGGTGCACGCTGCCATGGCAAAGACCTAGAGGAAAAAAAGAGACAATGCAGCAGCACTCTGCAAATCAGACAAAGTACAACAATGCTTACAAAAATTATGGTGCTAATACTACGCTTATATATAAAAGCGAGATGCTTGGACAATGCATTTTGTATAAAACCATCTAAGCCCGTCTGCCGAACGTCAAGGCGATCTCTGTTAGACGGGTCCTAACACTAAATACTACCTGTTATGCGCCATAATGACCGCCATAAAATTCAGGGAGTGTTGGGCCCACATGCATGTTGGATCCACTCTGCCTTTTTTCCATTTTTTGTGCCAAAATGGCCTCCATTACAAGGGATGCAGGTACCAACATGCATGCTGAGCCCACTCTATACCCTTCCTGGTGCTAAACAGCCTTTAATGAATGTAGTGAGAGCAGGCTACAGCTTTATACTGAAAATAATTAAAATCAGCCTATGGGGCAGACAGGCTAATCAGGAGTGCACGACTCGCTGGAGTGCCACATCTCCAGCATTGTAAATCTGCAAAAAAAGGGGGTTAGTCAGCACCTCCCAGTGCGCAGGTGAACGCTGCCATGGCAAAGACCTAGAGGAAAAAAAGAGACAATGCAGCAGCACTCTGCAAATCAGACAAAGTACAACAATGCTTATAAAAATTATGGTGCTAATACTACGCATATTTATAAAAGCGAGATGCTTGGACAATGCATTTTGTACAAAACCATCTAAGCCCGTCTGCCGAACGTCAAGGCGATCTCTGTTAGACGGGTCCTAACACTAAATACTACCTGTTATGCGCCATAATGACCGCCATAAAATTCAGGGAGTGTTGGACCCACATGCATGTTGGATCCACTCTGCCTTTTTCCATTTTTTGTGCCAGCGTAGTATTAGCACCATCATTTTTGTAAGCATTGTTGTACTTTGTCTGATTTGCAGAGTGCTGCTGCATTGTCTCTTTTTTTCCTCTAGGTCTTTCCAGTATGGGGGACCACACTTGGAAAGTGTTGGCCAGGGACGATCCGGGCGCCTACAGTTCCCGAGGTACTCCCGCCTGCTCTTTCCCGGTCAGAAAAGATCAGGGCCTTGAGGACTGCCTCATAGAACTGGAGGAATGTCCCTGTGCTGCCAGCGCTTCGGGATAGTACAAAAGAGTTGTACATGGCAACCTGTACCAAGTAGACTGCAACTTTTTTGTACCATGCCCGGGTTTTGCGCATGGCGTTATATGGCTTGAGTACCTTGCACAGGGACAGGGGTGATGCCGTTACCATGAATTGTGGACAGCATAAGGACATCCCTCTTGTCCTTATACCTGACCAGCAACAGGTTTCCAGTGGTAAGGGCACGAGTCTCACCCCTGGGGATAGGTACCTGGAGGGGGTGGGCAGGGAGGCTGGATCTGGCGGCAAGGGACTGGAACAAGGGGATACTGTTATAAAAGTTATCCACGTAAAGGTGGTAACCCTTATCCAGCAGTGGGTACATAAGGTCCCACACAAGTTTCCCGGTAACACCCAGAGTGGGGGGGACATTCTGGGGGTTGAATCCGGGAATCTCGCCCCTCGTATACAAGAAATTTGTAAGTGTACCCTGAGGTACTCTCACAAATTTTGTATAGCTTCACGCCATACCTTGCCCGCTTGGAGGGCACATACTGGCGGAAAATGAGTCTCCCCTTGAACGCAATGAGAGACTCATCAACCGTGACCTCCCTTCCAGGTACATAGGCCTCTATGAATTTGGCCCCAAAGTGATCGATGACCGGCCGTATCTTATACAGACGGTCATGAGCAGGATCACCTCGGGGGGGCACATGCTGCATTATCGGAATAATGCAGACATTTCCGGATGGCCTCAAACCGGGAGTGTGTCATGGCCGTACTGTAAAGTGGGGTCTGGTATAGGACGTCCCCACTCCAGTACAGCCTGACACTGGGTTTCTTGACCAGGCCCATATGCAGCACGAGGCCCCAAAATGTCCTCATTTCGGCTGCACTGACCGGCGTCCAGCCACCGGGCCTGGCCAAAAAGGAGCCTGGGTGTTGAGCGACGAACTGTTGGGCGTACAGATTCGTCTGCTCCACCATCAGATTTACCAGTGGGTCACTGAAAAAATGACAAAAAAAGTCATATTCAGTGTAGCCCACTGTGGAAATCTGGATTCCTGATTGGCCAACAAAATCAGGAATCACGGGCTCGTATCGCTCTGGGCTACACCAGACAAGTTCACCGGCAGGGTGCTCCGGTGGATTTAACTGGTGGGCCAGGAAACCAGTACGAGCCCCAGAGCTGCTCGTACTAGTGTGGGCCACAGGGTCCCCAACATGGCGGTCCCCTTGCTCCGCCTGGCGGCGTCTCCGACGCCTTGGGGGCTCATCATCATCGCTAGATGATGAGGAGGACGCGGATGACAACAGGAATGTGGGGTCATCCTCGTCCTCACTGGGACTCTCGGAGTCGGAGGCAAGCTGGGCGTATGCCTCCTCGGCCGAGAACGTCCGGCGGGCCATAGGGGAGTGTGTCTGTCACCATCACCACTCAGGATCGCTGGATGGTGATTGGTGAGGTGAAATCACTCCACCATCACCATCCTATTCCGGGTTATCGGGTTTTAAAGAGACCCGAATAACCCGGAAACTCAGAAAACCGCAGGTCTGAATTGACCTGTGGTTTTCTGCGATCGCATACATGGGGAGGTCACCGGACCCCCCGGCGCATTTGCCCCAAGTGCCTGCTCAATGATTTGAGCAGGCACGGGGTTCCGATCGCCGCCCGCCGGTGATCGAAAATACACAGGGCGTACATGTGAGCCCTGTGTCCTTAAGTACCAGGACATAAGGGCGTACCTGTACGCCCTATGTCCTTAAGAGGTTAAATGGAGCTGCTAGTTATATGTTTAATGTGCCTCTGGCTAAACTCATACAGAGCTGACAGAGGTTCGGGGCCAAATGCTTGTAATCCGGGGCCTAGGCCAGCCTAGCAACGCACCTGCACCTCGCAATAAATTAAAGAACCAACTGGTCCTACCACATCCAGGGTGTCGCTGGCGTGGGTGTGATGTCCGCCGGATGCCGAACAAAGATCCTGTGGTGATGGAGAAAAAAGAATAATCACATAAGGAAGGGATGGTGACTGCCCCTGTGAAATCCGCAGCAGGGGGCGCTGTGCTGCCCTGGAAGACAGAGCCATCCCAATGTATAACAGGGTAATCTAGGGCATTGTTTTCCCCTTAGTGCTACCACACAGTACTAATACCCACATTGTGTCCCTCACAGTAATAATACCCACATTGTGTCCCCTCACAGTACTAATGCCCACATTGTGCCCCCTCACAGTAATAATACCCACATTGTGCCCCCTCACAGTACTAATGCCCACATTGTGCCCCCTCACAGTACTAATACCCAGATTGTGTCCCTTACAGTAATAATACCCACATTGTGCCCCCTCACAGTACTAATGCCCACATTGTGTCCCCTCACAGTACTAATGCCCACATTGTGCCACCTCACAGTACTAATACCCACATTGTGCCCCCTCACAGTACCAATGCCCTCATTGTGCCCCCTCACAGTACTAATTCCCACATTGTGCCCCCTCACAGTACTAATGCCCACATTGTGCCCCTCACAGTACTAATGCCCCCATTGTGCCCCCTCACAGTACTAATTCCCACATTGTGCCCCCTCAAAGTACTAATACCCACATTTTTCCCCCATTACAGTACTAATGCCCACATTGTGCCCCTTCACAGTACTAATGCCCACATTGTGCACCCTCACAGTACTAATGCCCACATTGTGCACCCTCACACTACTAATTCCCACATTGTGCCCCCTCACAATACTATTTTCCACATTGTGCCCCTCACAGTACTAATGCCCACCTTGTGCCCCATCAAAGTACTAATGCCATGCTGTTTCAATTTTCGCCTCAGGCAGCAGAAAGGCTAGGTGCACCCCTGGTGACAGTGCTGCTTCGTTTTTGCTATTTTTGTATATATATATAATTTTCTAAAATATTCCCTGACAACCATTCAGAGATTTTTATAGTTTCATATAATTGTCAGGTAAAGATTGTTAATTTGTGATGCAACAAAATGACCCTTTAATAGTTAACAAGGGAAAATCTAAGGTGAAGAAGAAGAAGGAGAGGAGTCTATGGCTGCATGGAGACGACCATAACAGAGCTCCACATGGGAGGTGCTGCACTAACCTATAGGCCACAGTGTCAGCCAATCAGAAGGCTTGCTGTGGAACTTATGCAAATGAGCTGGATGTTATGCAAATAAGTTGATGGCAAAAGAGCACAACCATCACCCAAGTTCTCCTAAATATTGCTCTTAGTTGGGATTTCGACAGCAGTAGGTTTGTCAGCGCGGCCCGCTCAGTTTATTGGCGCTTTCTTTTGTAGAATTCACACCTCTCCCTGAGTTTAAAGTCTCTGCCACAGGAGCCACATAAATAGAGAACCCGTTTACTAGGCTAGGTGGGAGGGTGAGAATACAAGGGACCACCAGCTAACTGTGACGCCCTTGTGGCTGTTTTTTGGTGCTTTTTCTATCCTAGAGGTTGGCTGGCTAGAAGGTCATACTGTTCTCAGCTTGAATGGTTGTCTATGGAATTGAGCATGGAGCGGATGAGTGAAACTACCTACATGGACCATTTTTCTTTAAGACCATGCTATTGGGCCACAATGGAGGCCATTATTGTAACAGGGGGGAGCACTATGCGCACATTGCTTCTACTGGGGGCACACATTATAAGGGGGGATTTTTTATACTGGCACAAATTATAAGGGGCATTTATGCAGCGGCTATATCTATTGCTCTCTGTTATCAGCCATTTTTGGCCTCTGCTCTGAGGACAGAATCTTTTTCTTTACTGTGGTCTAGAAGTTCGCAGTTTGGTGTAAGGCTACTTTCACACTTCCGTTCGGAGCGGATCTGTCTGGTGTCTGCACAGACGGATCCGCTCCTATAATGCAAATGATGGGATACGCTCAGAACGGATCCGTCTGCATTATCTTTCAGAAAAAATTCTAAGTCTGAAAGTTAGTCAGACGGATCCGTCCAGACTTTGCATTGAAAGTCAATGGGGGACGGATCCGTTTGAAATTGCACCATATTGTGTCAACTTCAAACGGATCCGTCCCCATTGACTTACATTGTAAGTCTGGACGGATCCGTTTGGCTCCGCACGGCCAGGCGGACACCCGAACGCTGCAAGCTGCGTTCGGGTGTCCGCCTGCTGAGCGGAACGGAGGTCAAACGGTGCCAGACTGAGGCATTCTGAGCATCCACTCAGAATGCATTGGGGCCGTACGGATCCGTTCGGGGCCGCTTGTGAGAGCCTTCAAACGGAATTCACAAGCGGAACCCCGAACGCTAGTGTGAAAGTAGCCTAAATGTGTTAAAAATAATAAGAGGAGCCGTCCCCTCTCCTGACCTGTCTATTTAGTAACTACTTGCATCCCCGTGTAACAACAATCCTGGAAGATTTAATTTTATGGCTCTATGTTGTGCCGTGCCTCTATTATTCCTACCAAAAGTTTGTGAAAGAATTGCAAGCAGGGCGTTACCAGTTGGGGTTGTGTCCCCGCACAGTCTTACCCTGGCAGCACTGATGGGACAGTGTAATGTCTTATTCACACCTCAGTATTTTGGTCAGTCATTTCAGGCTCATGTACACAAATGGATTTTTGGTCCACATCCGAAAAAATGCGGATTTATTTTAATGGGGCTGTAAAAGATGCAGACAGCACACCGTGTCCTGTCCACATCCGTTGTTCTGTTCCGCGGCCCTGCAAAAAATATAGAGCATGTGACCAGTTACATCACAAACCTCCTTGTAAGAAATCCATTCTAGCTTCTACCCTAGTGCAGCAGTGACTGAGGCCGGCTTCTTGCAGTGAGCGGGCCTATAGAGGTCCTGAGCGGGGGGTGCTGTTAGAGTGTCCACCTTTCCCAGCAAAAAATACCGGCCAAGTTTACACAAGTTTAAAAAAGTTGGTGTGGCCTAACCTGGGTGTTATTTCATCATCTTTTACGTTTTGCTCCTTTTTTTTTTCAATAAAATCAAACTTTTCACTGTTAGGGGCACCATGTGTCTTAAAGTTTCAAACTCACAACCATCTACTTTAAAGGCAAGAACCTATGAATACCTAATACATGAGAAACTACTATGAGGATTCTCTGCCGCATTTTTACATTTAGCTCTATAGCTTAGTGGTTAAGGTTCCTGCCTTTAGTGCAGATGGCTGTGAGTTCAAATCCCGACAAGCACATTTCACACATAGAGGCTATTAGTGTCTCCATACTGACAATGCTTGGGGATACCTGCTTCATCTTCATAGCACTGACTCCACATATGGACATAAAGCAAGAACTCCCAAGCAATGTATGGAGTCAGAGCACGGACTCCTAAGTGAACAGGTACACTGCCAGAGTCCAGAATCAGATACCTATGGGTAGTCAGCGGTGTAATTTATCACTGTGCAGTGCATCAAGATTCATAGCTAATCCCTTCTGTTAAACGATCAGCAGAGGTGTAGCTTGGCTTCCTTGTACGGATTCAGGATTGTGCCCCCGCCTCCTGTACTGGTACACATTATAAGGGTCATTTTTGCAGCGGCAACATATATTGCTCTCTGTATCAGCCAAAAACTTGGATGACCCTGACTGTAAATCACCTCCATACAATCTCTGATATCAGCCATTTTCGGCCGAATCATTTTCTTTACTGTGGTCTAGAAATTCTGAGTTTGGTGTAAATGTGTTAAAAGTAATAAGAGGAGCGGTCCCCTCTCCTGAACTGTCTGTTTAGTACTGTATTTTTAGCCCTATAAGACGCACCGGCCCACAAGACGCACCTAGGTTTTTGAGGAGGAAAACAAGAAAAAAAAAATGTTGAACCAAAAGGTGTGCTTTTGGTGGGGTTTGAACTAATGGATGACACTGTTATGGGGTAAATCTGTGGATGACACTGTTATGGGGGCATCTGTGGATGGCACTGTTATGGGAGCATCTGTGGATGGCACTGTTATGGGAGCATCTGTGGATGGCACTGTTATGGGGGCATCTGTGGATGGCACTGTTATGGGGGCATCTGTGGATGACACTGTTATGGGGGCATCTGTGGATGACACATATATAGCATCTTATGCTATGTGTCATCCACAGATCCTCCCCATAACAGTGTCCATGTGTAGTGAATGACTCCCAAAAAAGGGGTTCGAGGCCGGCATCTGGTGCTGTAATGGCAGCGGGGCCCGGTGCAGTCACTGTATTCTATTACACCGGGCCCCGCTCACTGTAGTAATCATATCTAACCTGTAGGCTATGTTAAAGTATAGAAATCCTCTGTGCACGGTGGGGCAAAAATACGACTTCCAGGAAATTCCTGAACCCCTGAACCAATCTGGGTGATTTTTGGATAGGTTGTTCACCCAGATCGAGGCTATCAGGGGATGTAACTTTTATGGGGATATGTGGTGTTTTAGGATGTTTTCTGTGGTTGGGAAAAATGTGTATTTTATGCCTGTGAGTAATTAAGTCCATTGTGTTTGTTAAATATATCACAGGCAGAGTCCATCGTGTTGTTAATTGCATCACAGACAATGCCTATTCTGTTATTGATTGCGTCACAGGCAATGCCTATTCTGTTATTGATTGCGTCACAGGCAATGCCATTGTGTTTGTTGAATGTATAGTTTTTGTGTTTAAACTGTAAAACTGTAAATGATTGGCTGCTATGTTATGTCCTCAGTTCCCAACCAGGTCCACGGGGGTGGTACCCTTGTTGGAAAATGTGTATAAAAGGCAATGCTTGTGTGGTCAATAAAGAGTTCCTGTTTTGGCCTTCAACATAGAGCCTCGTCTCATGTGTGTGGGGATTGCTATATGCTGTATACACCCCTGGCTATAACCCCTAGCTCTTGTAAGAGCTGTTCCTGTTCCTTGTTCCTGTGGTGGTTACGGTGTCGAGCGGAGTGCTTGGAGCCCTCGGGAATCACTAGGAGCATCCATCAACGGAGGTACCCAGTCGGGGTACCAGGAGACCCGTTACATTGGTGGCAAGCAGTAGAATGGCGTCCTAGTGAAAGGAGAAGCAGCTCGGGGACACCGTTCGTGGATTTACAAAATTGAGGGCAACGCTTGTCCCCGTACAGCGCCCCTGGCTACAGCAGTATGGAACCAGTTTTGTTCCCGAACAGCGTTCCACAATGAGGAGGAGGATGACCTGGACTGGAGGGATGCAGTCCGGAAAGGCATCTGGCACGAGGCCCTGGAAGACGTACAGCGTCTGGGAGAGCAGCCCCTGGATGATTGGGTGACAGAACTCGAGAGCCTGGTATGGAGGGAGCTTTGGCTAGACGACACCTACCAGGCACTCTGGTGGTACTTGATTCGGCACTCCCCCTGGATGGCTGAGCACGACAGACCCGAGGGTGAGGATCATGATGGCCCTGGCCTGTTGTTTGAGGCCTTCGAAGAACCGGAGTTCAGAGATGCTGGAGAGTCCCGGTTCTGGGATATCCATGACTACAGGGAGGCTATGCATGATTGGGCTACAGCGAGAGAGGTAAGACAAGACCTGGCATCTCTAGTGACAAGGGAGTGGGAGCTGGAGCAGGATTACCAATACTTCTTCAGCTCAATTCGGCCCCAATATACACTGAGAAGACAGGTTGGCATTAGCAGGAGCTGCTCAAACCTACATGCAGTTGTGCATATATATAGGGGAGCAAATCCTGCACTTGTGGCCCGTTGCTAATGGCAATCCCCAGCAAAATGCATACAATGGAGGATGCCCGCGGCGAACCACAAGTACCACAATAGACATCCTACACAAGGTAACAAGTGTGGATGTGATAATCAATATACCAATATAACAAAACAATAACAAACACAGGTGCACTCTGCAGTCTCACTAAATCCTCAAACTGATTTTAAAATTGAGAGATTAGTCAACATGTCCTACGGTGTAGAACATGTCTAAGCCCGGACACCCCGACAAGGTTTCTCAAGTAGCCCGGGACCCTACACTCTCCTACCTGAGCCGTATGGGTGATACCAGGAGCCAGTGGGCAAATTACAGGAGCATAAGGCCGACTCACAAACAACTCACCAGTTACCTCCAGCATGTGGCCATGCTTGCAATGGGAGGAGGGAGGAGTCTGTGAGTCCCACTCAAGACTTGCTGATATGTCCCAGGCCTCACAGGTGCACCTAAATGTGACCTGTAGATGGAAAACAGGCACATTTAAATAGGAGTTTATACACCTCCAGGAATCTATATATACAAACTAAGAAGACAGGTTGGCATTAGCAGGAGCTGCTCAAACCCACATGCAGTTGTGCATATATATAGGGGAGCAAATCCTGCACTTGTGGCCCGTTGCTAATGGCAATCCCCAGCAAAATGCATACAATGGTGGATGCCCGCGGCGAACCACAAGTACCACAATAGACATCCTACACAAGGTAACAAGTGTGGATGTGATAATTAATATAACAATATAACAAAACAATAACAAACACAGGTGCACTCTGCAGTCTCACTAAATCCTCAAACTGATTTTAAAATTGAGAGATTAGTCAACATGTCCTACGGTGTAGAACATGTCTAAGCCCGGACACCACGACAAGGTTTCTCAAGTAGCCCGGGACCCTACACTCTCCTACCTGAGCCGTATGGGCGATACCAGGAGCCAGTGGGCAAATTACAGGAGCATAAGGCCGACTCACAAACAACTCACCAGTTACCTCCAGCATGTGGCTGTCACAGCCAGACAGCTGAGAAACGCTCACAGGAGCTTTTCAGATCCTCCTCCTTGAATTTCTTTGTTTTGGTTTAGTTTCTCATCTCGTTAGTCTATCTCAGCTGTCATGCAGTCGGACTGATTGCTGCCCTTTAAATGCCTCCCCATAATGCAGTAGTGTGTGGCTGATACAACTTCCTGGAGTGTGTGTGCATGCTGTTTCCAGTTCTCAGTCCTCAGTCGTCTGCAAGATAAGTGCTGGTTATGTATTTATGATTTTGTCTTTTCTGGATCCAGGAGACCCTGACTCCCTCCGTGTCAGTGTAGGGAGCCGGTGGTCGTGTCCCTTCACTATTGTAGGGTCTTCAGGTAATAGATAGCCGAGGAACGTGGATATGCGCTCATCCACCTTTGGGGTGTTCGCATAGGCTGAGCAGTGAGGGAGAGCGGCAGGTCTATTGCAGGGGTCTCCCTTTGTTCCTTAGTTGTTGATCCAGAGAGACATTGTTTATTTGGTATTGTCTTGTCTCCTGTACACCATCCGTGACATTATCAGCCGCCAAAACCGTCTCAAGCATGGATCCGGTTTCACTTTTGGCTGAACGCTTTCAGGGTCTTGCTTTGGAGGTAGCTGATCTCCGTAAGACTTTTTCTCAGTTTCAAGTGACCGGTTCAGCTTGCGTTCATGGAGTTTGTGCTGAGCCTAAGATCTCGCTCCCGGATACGTTCTCCGGGGGTAGTGAGAATTTTGTGCGTTTTAGAGAGGCTTGCAAACTCCATTTTCGCCTTCTTCCCCATTCTTCTGGTGATGAAAAACGGAGGGTGGGGATCATTATATCGCTGCTCAGGGGTAACGCTCAGTCCTGGGCCTTTTCGCTGCCGGAGGGGGCACGGCCCCTTCGTTCAGTGGATGAATTCTTTTTAGCCCTGGGTCAGATATGATGATCCGGATCGTATTGCTCTGGCTGAGTCTAGACTACGTCTGTTATGCCAGGGTAAAGAATCCGCAGAGATATACTGTTCAGAATTTTGGAGATGGGCAGCAGATACGGGTTGGAATGATGCTGCACTCCGAAGTCAATTTTGCTATGGTCTTTCAGAGGGATTGAAAGATGCATTTGCCTTTCATGAAAGACCTACCTCCTTGGATTCTGCTATGTCTCAGGCTGTTTGTATTGACAGGCGTCTTAGAAAGAGAGGAGAGATCTCTCCTTCCTGTCATACTCAGTCCCGGGACAGTTCAGCGGTCTCATTCTGTGCACAGGGGTCTCAGTCGCTGTCAGCCCCTTCTGAGCAGGAGTCCATGCAGCTGGGGTTGATTGCCTCTGACAATAGAAGATCCAGCCCGCAGGGGAGAGTTTGTTTTTGTTGTGGAGGTATAAATCATCTGGCAAATGTTTGTCCCTCTAGGAGATTCAGGCAGTTTTCTGGGAGTAATAAAGAGACAAAAAGGAAAAAATCTTTTAAAAATGTTCCGTCTGTTACTATTGGCAGGGTTGAGGCGGAAATTGAAGGTTTTCCGTTTGCTTGTAGTTCCCGTTTTGTCCTGCCTGCTAGGGTGGCGCTAGAGAGCAAGAGCATTTTTTGTGAGATTTTTGTGGATAGTGGAGCAGCTGTCAACCTCATTGATAATCAATTTGCAATAACTCATGGTTTCCAGGTATGCACTTTGGGAAAAGATATTCCTGTTTTTGCTATTGATTCAGCTCCACTTTCTCAGAAATCATTAAAGGGCATAGTTCACAATATCCGTTTAATTGTGAGTGATGCTCATGTTGAGGATGTGTCATGTTTCGTCCTTAGCGGTTTGCCTACTCCTCTAGTGTTGGGGCTACCCTGGCTCACTAAACATAACCCCACCATTGATTGGCAAGCGAGGCAAATAAATGGTTGGAGTAACTTTTGCAGAGAGAATTGCCTCATAACATCTGTTTCTGAGGTTTCTACTAAGACTGTACCACCTTTCCTCTCTGAATTTTTGGATGTCTTCTCTGAGAGTGGAGTTCAGGGTTTACCTCCGCACAGGGAGTATGATTGCCCTATTAATCTCATCCCAGGCGCCAAGCTGCCTAAATCTCGTTTATACAATCTCTCCCAACCTGAGAGGGTCGCTATGCGTGCTTATATCTCTGAGAGTCTGAGAAAAGGACACATACGACCCTCGAAGTCACCTGTTGCCGCTGGTTTTTTCTTTGTTAAGAAAAAAGATGGTTCTTTAAGACCTTGTCTGGATTTCAGGGAGCTGAACAGTATCACTATTCGTGATCCTTATCCGCTTCCTCTGATCCCGGACCTGTTTAACCAGGTTGTTGGGGCTAAAGTCTTTTCCAAATTAGACCTAAGAGGGGCATACAACCTGGTTAGGGTCAGAGAAGGAGACGAATGGAAGACGGCTTTCAATACCCCTGAGGGCCATTTTGAGAATTTGGTTATGCCTTTTGGTTTGATGAATGCCCCAGCCGTTTTTCAGCATTTCGTCAACAGCATTTTTTATCATTTATTGGGAAAATTTGCATTAGTGTATTTGGATGACATTTAGATTTTTTCTCCTGATTTCAAGACTCATAAGGAACACTTACGTCAGGTCTTGCTCATCCTGCGGGAGAATAAATTATACGCGAAACTGGAAAAATGTGTGTTTGCGGTTCCAGAGATCCAATTTCTGGGGTTTCTTGTCTCCGCTTCTGGTTTTCGCATGGACCCCGAGAAGGTCCGCGCTGTGCTTGAGTGGGAGCTTCCTGAGAATCAGAAGGCGCTGATGCGTTTTTTGGGCTTTGCTAATTATTACAGGAAATTTATTTTGAATTATTCCTCTGTTGTTAAACCACTCACTGATATGACCAGAAAGGGGGTAGATTTTTCTTCCTGGTCGGTAGAGGCGCGTAAGGCCTTTTCTAATATCAAGGAGAGTTTTGCTTCCGCTCCCATCCTAGTAGAACCTGATATTTCGTTACCCTTCATAGTTGAGGTTGATGCTTCTGAGGTAGGGGTGGGTGCGGTCTTGTCTCAGGGTTCCTCTCCTGCCAAATGGCAACCGTGTGCCTTTTTCTCAAAGAAACTCTCCTCCGCAGAGAGAAATTATGATGTGGGAGATAGGGAATTGTTGGCCATCAAGTTGGCTTTTGAGGAATGGCGCCATTGGCTAGAGGGAGCCAGACACCCTATTACCGTGTTTACTGACCATAAAAATCTGGCCTACTTGGAGTCAGCCAAGCGTCTGAACCCGAGACAGGCCAGATGGTCTTTGTTCTTTTCAATGTTTAATTTTGTTGTTACGTTCCGCCCTGGGGTTAAGAATGTGAAGGCAGATGCCCTGTCACGTTGTTTTCCGGGAGGTGGGAATTTTGAAGACCCGGGTCCCATTTTGGCTGAAGGTGTGGTGGTCTCTGCTCTTTTTCCTGAATTGGAGGCAGAGGTGCAGGCAGCCCAGTCAGAAGCTCCTGATCTTTGTCCTCCTGGGAGGTTGTTTGTGCCTCTCGCTTTGAGACACAAGATTTTTAAAGAACACCACGATACGGTCCTTGCTGGGCACCCGGGGGCAAGAGCCACACTGGATCTCATTGCTCGGAGATTCTGGTGGCCTGCGCTTCGTAAGTCAGTTGAGGGTTTTGTGGCAGCTTGCGAGACTTGCGCTCGTGCCAAGGTCCCTCATTCACGGCCATCAGGTCCTCTCCTTCCTTTGCCCATTCCTTCCCGTCCTTGGACACATCTGTCCATGGACTTCATAACGGACTTGCCTCGTTCCTCGGGGAAGTCTGTGATTCTGGTGGTGGTGGACCGTTTTAGCAAAATGGTGCATTTTATCCCTTTTCCTGGTTTGCCCAATGCTAAGACGCTGGCGCAGGCATTTATTGACCACATTGTCAAATTGCATGGGATTCCTTCAGACATAGTCTCTGATAGGGGCACGCAGTTTGTTTCCAGATTCTGGAAGGCTTTCTGTTCTCGCTTGGGGGTTCGGTTGTCATTCTCTTCTGCTTTCCATCCGCAGTCGAATGGCCAGACAGAGCGCGTCAATCAGAATCTGGAGACATATCTGCGCTGTTTTGTGGCGGAGAATCAGGAGGATTGGTGTTCTTTTTTGTCCCTTGCTGAGTTTGCTTTAAATAACCGTCGTCAGGAGTCCTCTGATAAGTCACCATTTTTTGGTGCATATGGGTTTCATCCGCAGTTTGGGACTTTCTCGGGAGAGGGCTCTTCTGGTTTGCCTGATGAGGACAGATTCTCCTCGTCTTTGTCATCTATTTGGCAAAAGATTCAGGATAATCTAAAGAGCATGAGTGAGAGATATAAGCGTGTGGCGGATAAGAGACGTGTGCCTGGTCCGGACCTGAATGTTGGTGATCTGGTGTGGTTGTCTACCAAGAATATCAAATTGAAGGTTCCCTCCTGGAAGTTGGGTCCTAGGTTTATTGGGCCTTACAAGATCCTGTCTGTCATCAATCCTGTTGCCTACCGTCTTGATCTTCCTCAGACTTGGAAGATCCATAATGTTTTTCATAAGTCCTTATTGAAACCTTATGTTCAACCTATTGTACCCTCGCCTTTGCCTCCTCCTCCGATTATGGTTGATGGAAATCTTGAATTTCAGGTCTCTAGGATTGTGGATTCTCGTCTTGTCCGCGGTTCCCTCCAGTACCTCGTTCATTGGGAGGGTTATGGTCCTGAGGAGAGGATGTGGGTCCCAGTGACGGACATTAAGGCCTCTCGTCTCATCAGGGCTTTCCATAGGTCCCATCCTGAGAAGGTGGGCTCTGAGTGTCCGGAGTCCACTCCTAGAGGGAGGGGTACTGTCACAGCCAGACAGCTGAGAAACGCTCACAGGAGCTTTTCAGATCCTCCTCCTTGAATTTCTTTGTTTTGGTTTAGTTTCTCATCTCGTTAGTCTATCTCAGCTGTCATGCAGTCGGACTGATTGCTGCCCTTTAAATGCCTCCCCATAATGCAGTAGTGTGCGGCTGATACAACTTCCTGGAGTGTGTGTGCATGCTGTTTCCAGTTCTCAGTCCTCAGTCGTCTGCAACATAAGTGCTGGTTATGTATTTATGATTTTGTCTTTTCTGGATCCAGGAGACCCTGACTCCCTCCGTGTCAGTGTAGGGAGCCGGTGGTCGTGTCCCTTCACTATTGTAGGGTCTTCAGGTAATAGATAGCCGAGGAACGTGGATATGCGCCCATCCACCTTTGGGGTGTTCGCATAGGCTGAGCAGTGAGGGAGAGCGGCAGGTCTATTGCAGGGGTCTCCCTTTGTTCCTTAGTTGTTGATCCAGAGAGACATTGTTTATTTGGTATTGTCTTGTCTCCTGTACACCATCCGTGACAGTGGCCATGCTTGCAATGGGAGGAGGGAGGAGTCTGTGAGTCCCACTCAAGACTTGCTGATATGTCCCAGGCCTCACAGGTGCACCTAAATGTGACCTGTAGATGGAAAACAGGCACATTTAAATAGGAGTTTATACACCTCCAGGAATCTATATATACAAACTAAGAAGACAGGTTGGCATTAGCAGGAGCTGCTCAAACCCACATGCAGTTGTGCATATATATAGGGGAGCAAATCCTGCACTTGTGGCCCGTGGCTAATGGCAATCCCCAGCAAAATGCATACAATGGAGGATGCCCGCGGCGAACCACAAGTACCACAATAGACATCCTACACAAGGTAACAAGTGTGGATGTGATAATTAATATAACAATATAACAAAACAATAACAAACACAGGTGCACTCTGCAGTCTCACTAAATCCTCAAACTGATTTTAAAATTGAGAGATTAGTCAACATGTCCTACGGTGTAGAACATGTCTAAGCTCGGACACCACGACAAGGTTTCTCAAGTAGCCCAGGACCCTACACTCTCCTACCTGAGCCGTATGGGCGATACCAGGAGCCAGTGGGCAAATTACAGGAGCATAAGGCCGACTCACAAACAACTCACCAGTTACCTCCAGCATGTGGCCATGCTTGCAATGGGAGGAGGGAGGAGTCTGTGAGTCCCACTCAAGACTTGCTGATATGTCCCAGGCCTCACAGGTGCACCTAAATGTGACCTGTAGATGGAAAACAGGCACATTTAAATAGGAGTTTATACACCTCCAGGAATCTATATATACAAACTAAGAAGACAGGTTGGCATTAGCAGGAGCTGCTCAAACCCACATGCAGTTGTGCATATATATAGGGGAGCAAATACTGCACTTATGGCCCGTTGCTAATGGCAATCCCCAGCAAAATGCATACAATGGAGGATGCCCGCGGCGAACCACAAGTACCACAATAGACATCCTACACAAGGTAACAAGTGTGGATGTGATAATTAATATAACAATATAACAAAACAATAACAAACACAGGTGCACTCTACAGGTCACATTTAGGTGCACCTGTGAGGCCTGGGACATATCAGCAAGTCTTGAGTGGGACTCACAGACTCCTCCCTCCTCCCATTGCAAGCATGGCCACATGCTGGAGGTAACTGGTGAGTTGTTTGTGAGTCGGTCTTATGCTCCTGTAATTTGCCCACTGGCTCCTGGTATCGCCCATACGGCTCAGCTAGGAGAGTGTAGGGTCCCGGGCTACTTGAGAAACCTTGTCGTGGTGTCCGGGCTTAGACATGTTCTACACCGTAGGACATGTTGACTAATCTCTCAATTTTAAAATCAGTTTGAGGATTTAGTGAGACTGCAGAGTGCACCTGTGTTTGTTATTGTTTTCCCAATATACACTGCCAGAGAGCTGGGTGGCAGTCCTAGATCTACAACCCTACAGCTGGGAAGACCCGACTGAAGTATCCCCTGCTTCAGTACCAGCTGCGGAGGTAGGGGACCTCATAGATTGGTCCTGGAGTGAACCCCATATGGCAGGTGGAGATGGGACCGATGTCTCTCCACCGGCCCTACAGGGATGCTGGGCGGTCGGCCCAGATCCCCAATGGCAGCCGGAGTTTCAGGGAGTAGGGACAGTCGGTCCTGCTCCCCAGCAACAGTATGTCTTACAGGGAGAGATGACAACCGGTCTCTCTCCCCAGGGGCAGACAGGATCACAGGGAGAGGAGATTGTCGGTCCCCCATCCCTGCAGCAACCAGCATCACTAGGAGTGGAGATGGTTGTACCCACTACCCAGCACCAGGCAGCATTACTGAGAGTCGAGACAGTCAGTCTGACTCCCCAGCGGCAGTGTGTTGTAAAGGGAGAAGAGACAACCGGTCTCTCTCCCCAGCGGCAGCCAGCATCACAGGGAGAGGAGGCAGTCGGTCTCTCTCCCCAGCGGCAGTGTGTCCTACAGGGAGTGGAGACTGCCGGTCACATGCCCCAGCAGCCGTGTACTTTACAGAAAGAGGGTACAACCGGTGCCCCTCTCCAGCAGCAGCTGCTCAACCGAGTTCTGGGGATAGTGGAGGAGACGTTTTTTACCCACTGACCCCCTTCCAGCAGAAGAGCTGGCATCTGGGCAAAAAAGCTGGACACCCAAGAACTACAGGTGCAGTACTTGGTTGTGGGTGGGCTTCTCGACTAACTCAGGTACTGACCGACAGGAGGTCAGGTACCTGGTTAGTTCCCCCTGGGAGGGAAGATGTGTGACGAAAGCACCTTCTTCACTGGGAGTTGGAGAGGCCTGCTTGCCAGCCTCTTGCCCTGTGACTATGGCCCCTGGGACACTACTTGGGCATATTGGATTTCAAAGGCTCTGTTTCTGCCCTGTGGACTTTTTTACTGGAACTATTTGGGGCATGTGACCATGTGCACGGTGGGGCAAAAATAAGACATCCAGGAAATTCCTGAACCCCTGAACAAATCTGGGTCATTTTTGGATAGGTTGTTCACCCAGATCGAGTCTATTAGGGGATGTAACTTTTATGGAGATATGTGGTGTTTTGAGGTGTTTTCTGTGATTGGGAAAAATGTGTATTTTATGCCTGTGAGTAATTAAGTCCATTGTGTTTGTTAAACATATCACAGGCAGAGTCCATTGTGTTGTTAATTGCTTCACAGACAATGCCTATTCTGTTAATGATTGAGTCACAGGCAATGCCTATTCTGTTATTGATTGCGTCACAGGCAATGCTTTTGTGTTTGTTGAATGTATAGTTTTTGTGTTTAAACTGTAAAACTGTAAATGATTGGCTGCTATGTTATGTCCTCCGTTCCCAACCAGGTCCACGGGGGTGGTACTCTTGTTGGAAAATGTGTATAAAAGGCAATGCTTGTGTGGTCAATAAAGAGTTCCTGTTTTGGCCTTCAACATTGAGCCTCGTCTCATGTGTGTGGGGATTGCTATATGCTGTATACACCCCTGGCTATAACCCCTAGCTCTTGTAAGAGCTGTTCCTGTTCCTTGTTCCTGTGGTGGTTACGGTGTCGAGCGGAGTGCTTGCAGCCCTCGGGAATCACTAGGAGCATCCATCAACGGAGGTACCCAGTCGGGGTACCAGGAGACCCGTTACATTCGTGGCAAGCAGTAGAATGGCGTCCTAGTGAAAGGAGAAGCAGCTCGGAGACACCGTTCGTGGATTTACAAAATTGAGGGCAACGCTTGTCCCCGTACAGCGCCCCTGGCTACAGCAGTATGGAACCAGTTTTGTTCCCGAACAGCGTTCCACTATGAGGAGGAGGATGACCTGGACTGGAGGGATGCAGTCCGGAAAGGCATCTGGCACGAGGCCCTGGAAGACGTACAGCGCCTGGGAGAGCAGCCCCTGGATGATTGGGTGACAGAACTCGAGAGCCTGGTATGGAGGGAGCTTTGGCTAGACGACACCTACCAGGCACTCTGGTGGTACTTGATTCGGCACTCCCCCTGGATGGCTGAGCACGACAGACCCGAGGGTGAGGATTATGATGGCCCTGGCCTGTTGTTTGAGGCCTTCGAAGAACCGGAGTTCAGAGATGCTGGAGAGTCCCGGTTCTGGGATATCCATGACTACAGGGAGGCTATGCATGATTGGGCTGCAGCGAGAGAGGTAAGACAAGACCTGGCATCTCTAGTGACAAGGGAGTGGGAGCTGGAGCAGGATTACCAATACTTCTTCAGCTCAATTCGGCCCCAATATACACTGAGAAGACAGGTTGGCATTAGCAGGAGCTGCTCAAACCCACATGCAGTTGTGCATATATATAGGGGAGCAAATCCTGCACTTGTGGCCCGTTGCTAATGGCATTCCCCAGCAAAATGCATACAATGGAGGATGCCCGCGGCGAACCACAAGTACCACAATAGACATCCTACACAAGGTAACAAGTGTGGATGTGATAATTAATATACCAATATAACAAAACAATAACAAACACAGGTGCACTCTGCAGTCTCACTAAATCCTCAAACTGATTTTAAAATTGAGAGATTAGTCAACATGTCCTACGGTGTAGAACATGTCTAAGCCCGGACACCACGACAAGGTTTCTCAAGTAGCCCGGGACCCTACACTCTCCTAGCTGAGCCGTATGGGCGATACCAGGAGCCAGTGGGCAAATTACAGGAGCATATGGCCAACTCACAAACAACTCACCAGTTACCTCCAGCATGTGGCCATGCTTGCAATGGGAGGAGGGAGGAGTCTGTGAGTCCCACTCAAGACTTGCTGATATGTCCCAGGCCTCACAGGTGCACCTAAATGTGACCTGTAGATGGAAAACAGGCACATTTAAATAGGAGTTTATACACCTCCAGGAATCTATATATACAAACTAAGAATACAGGTTGGCATTAGCAGGAGCTGCTCAAACCCACATGCAGTTGTGCATATATATAGGGGAGCAAATCCTGCACTTGTGGCCCGTTGCTAATGGCAATCCCCAGCAAAATGCATACAATGGTGGATGCCCGCGGCGAACCACAAGTACCACAATAGACATCCTACACAAGGTAACAAGTGTGGATGTGATAATTAATATAACAATATAACAAAACAATAACAAACACAGGTGCACTCTGCAGTCTCACTAAATCCTCAAACTGATTTTAAAATTGAGAGATTAGTCAACATGTCCTACGGTGTAGAACATGTCTAAGCCCGGACACCACGACAAGGTTTCTCAAGTAGCCCGGGACCCTACACTCTCCTACCTGAGCCGTATGGGCGATACCAGGAGCCAGTGGGCAAATTACAGGAGCATAAGGCCGACTCACAAACAACTCACCAGTTACCTCCAGCATGTGGCTGTCACAGCCAGACAGCTGAGAAACGCTCACAGGAGCTTTTCAGATCCTCCTCCTTGAATTTCTTTGTTTTGGTTTAGTTTCTCATCTCGTTAGTCTATCTCAGCTGTCATGCAGTCGGACTGATTGCTGCCCTTTAAATGCCTCCCCATAATGCAGTAGTGTGCGGCTGATACAACTTCCTGGAGTGTGTGTGCATGCTGTTTCCAGTTCTCAGTCGTCTGCAAGATAAGTGCTGGTTATGTATTTATGATTTTGTCTTTTCTGGATCCAGGAGACCCTGACTCCCTCCGTGTCAGTGTAGGGAGCCGGTGGTCGTGTCCCTTCACTATTGTAGGGTCTTCAGGTAATAGATAGCCGAGGAACGTGGATATGCGCTCATCCACCTTTGGGGTGTTCGCATAGGCTGAGCAGTGAGGGAGAGCGGCAGGTCTATTGCAGGGGTCTCCCTTTGTTCCTTAGTTGTTGATCCAGAGAGACATTGTTTATTTGGTATTGTCTTGTCTCCTGTACACCATCCGTGACATTATCAGCCGCCAAAACCGTCTCAAGCATGGATCCGGTTTCACTTTTGGCTGAACGCTTTCAGGGTCTTGCTTTGGAGGTAGCTGATCTCCGTAAGACTTTTTCTCAGTTTCAAGTGACCGGTTCAGCTTGCGTTCATGGAGTTTGTGCTGAGCCTAAGATCTCGCTCCCGGATACGTTCTCCGGGGGTAGTGAGAATTTTGTGCGTTTTAGAGAGGCTTGCAAACTCCATTTTCGCCTTCTTCCCCATTCTTCTGGTGATGAAAAACGGAGGGTGGGGATCATTATATCGCTGCTCAGGGGTAACGCTCAGTCCTGGGCCTTTTCGCTGCCGGAGGGGGCACGGCCCCTTCGTTCAGTGGATGAATTCTTTTTAGCCCTGGGTCAGATATATGATGATCCGGATCGTATTGCTCTGGCTGAGTCTAGACTACGTCTGTTATGCCAGGGTAAACAATCCGCAGACATATACTGTTCAGAATTTCGAAGATGGGCAGCAGATACGGGTTGGAATGATGCTGCACTCCGAAGTCAATTTTGCTATGGTCTTTCAGAGGGATTGAAAGATGCATTTGCCTTTCATGAAAGACCTACCTCCTTGGATTCTGCTATGTCTCAGGCTGTTCGTATTGACAGGCGTCTTAGAGAGAGAGGAGAGATCTCTCCTTCCTGTCATACTCAGTCCCGGGACAGTTCAGCGGTCTCATTCTGTGCACAGGGGTCTCAGTCGCTGTCAGCCCCTTCTGAGCAGGAGTCCATGCAGCTGGGGTTGATTGCCTCTGACAATAGAAGATCCAGCCCGCAGGGGAGAGTTTGTTTTTGTTGTGGAGGTATAAATCATCTGGCAAATGTTTGTCCCTCTAGGAGATTCAGGCAGTTTTCTGGGAGTAATAAAGAGACAAAAAGGAAAAAATCTTTTAAAAATGTTCCGTCTGTTACTATTGGCAGGGTTGAGGCGGAAATTGAAGGTTTTCCGTTTGCTTGTAGTTCCCGTTTTGTCCTGCCTGCTAGGGTGGCGCTAGAGAGCAAGAGCATTTTTTGTGAGATTTTTGTGGATAGTGGAGCAGCTGTCAACCTCATTGATAATCAATTTGCAATAACTCATGGTTTCCAGGTATGCACTTTGGGAAAAGATATTCCTGTTTTTCCTATTGATTCAGCTCCACTTTCTCAGAAATCATTAAAGGGCATAGTTCACAATATCCGTTTAATTGTGAGTGATGCTCATGTTGAGGATGTGTCATGTTTCGTCCTTAGCGGTTTGCCTACTCCTCTAGTGTTGGGGCTACCCTGGCTCACTAAACATAACCCCACCATTGATTGGCAAGCGAGGCAAATAAATGGTTGGAGTAACTTTTGCAGAGAGAATTGCCTCATAACATCTGTTTCTGAGGTTTCTACTAAGACTGTACCACCTTTCCTCTCTGAATTTTTGGATGTCTTCTCTGAGAGTGGAGTTCAGGGTTTACCTCCGCACAGGGAGTATGATTGCCCTATTAATCTCATCCCAGGCGCCAAGCTGCCTAAATCTCGTTTATACAATCTCTCCCAACCTGAGAGGGTTGCTATGCGTGCCTATATCTCTGAGAGTCTGAGAAAAGGACACATACGACCCTCGAAGTCACCTGTTGCTGGTTTTTTCTTTGTTAAGAAAAAAGATGGTTCTTTAAGACCTTGTCTGGATTTCAGGGAGCTGAACAGTATCACTATTCGTGATCCTTATCCGCTTCCTCTGATCCCGGACCTGTTTAACCAGGTTGTTGGGGCTAAAGTCTTTTCCAAATTAGACCTAAGAGGGGCATACAACCTGGTTAGGGTCAGAGAAGGAGACGAATGGAAGACGGCTTTCAATACCCCTGAGGGCCATTTTGAGAATTTGGTTATGCCTTTTGGTTTGATGAATGCCCCAGCCGTTTTTCAGCATTTCGTCAACAGCATTTTTTATCATTTAATGGGAAAATTTGTATTAGTGTATTTGGATGACATTTTGATTTTTTCTCCTGATTTCAAGACTCATAAGGAACACTTACGTCAGGTCTTGCTCATCCTGCGGGAGAATAAATTATACGCGAAACTGGAAAAATGTGTGTTTGCGGTTCCAGAGATCCAATTTCTGGGGTTTCTTGTCTCCGCTTCTGGTTTTTGCATGGACCCCGAGAAGATCCGCGCTGTGCTTGAGTGGGAGCTTCCTGAGAATCAGAAGGCGCTGATGCGTTTTTTGGGCTTTGCTAATTATTACAGGAAATTTATTTTGAATTATTCCTCTGTTGTTAAACCACTCACTGATATGACCAGAAAGGGGGTAGATTTTTCTTCCTGGTCGGTAGAGGCGCGTAAGGCCTTTTCTAATATCAAGGAGAGTTTTGCTTCCGCTCCCATCCTAGTACAACCTGATATTTCGTTACCCTTCATAGTTGAGGTTGATGCTTCTGAGGTAGGGGTGGGTGCGGTCTTGTCTCAGGGTTCCTCTCCTGCCAAATGGCAACCGTGTGCCTTTTTCTCAAAGAAACTCTCCTCCGCAGAGAGAAATTATGATGTGGGAGATAGGGAATTGTTGGCCATCAAGTTGGCTTTTGAGGAATGGCGCCATTGGCTAGAGGGAGCCAGACACCCTATTACCGTGTTTACTGACCATAAAAATCTGGCCTACTTGGAGTCAGCCAAGCGTCTGAACCCGAGACAGGCCAGATGGTCTTTGTTCTTTTCAAGGTTTAATTTTGTTGTTACGTTCCGCCCTGGGGTTAAGAATGTGAAGGCAGATGCCCTGTCACGTTGTTTTCCGGGAGGTGGGAATTTTGAAGACCCGGGTCCCATTTTGGCTGAAGGTGTGGTGGTCTCTGCTCTTTTTCCTGAATTGGAGGCAGAGGTGCAGGCAGCCCAGTCAGAAGCTCCTGATCTTTGTCCTCCTGGGAGGTTGTTTGTGCCTCTCGCTTTGAGACACAAGATTTTTAAAGAACACCACGATACGGTCCTTGCTGGGCACCCGGGGGCAAGAGCCACACTGGATCTCATTGCTCGGAGATTCTGGTGGCCTGCGCTTCGTAAGTCGGTTGAGGGTTTTGTGGCAGCTTGCGAGACTTGCGCTCGTGCCAAGGTCCCTCATTCACGGCCATCAGGTCCTCTCCTTCCTTTGCCCATTCCTTCCCGTCCTTGGACACATCTGTCCATGGACTTCATAACGGACTTGCCTCGTTCCTCGGGGAAGTCTGTGATTCTGGTGGTGGTGGACCGTTTTAGCAAAATGGTGCATTTTATCCCTTTTCCTGGTTTGCCCAATGCTAAGACGCTGGCGCAGGCATTTATTGACCACATTGTCAAATTGCATGGGATTCCTTCAGACATAGTCTCTGATAGGGGCACGCAGTTTGTTTTCAGATTCTGGAAGGCTTTCTGTTCTCGCTTGGGGGTTCGGTTGTCATTCTCTTCTGCTTTCCATCCGCAGTCGAATGGCCAGACAGAGCGCGTCAATCAGAATCTGGAGACATATCTGCGCTGTTTTGTGGCGGAGAATCAGGAGGATTGGTGTTCTTTTTTGTCCCTTGCTGAGTTTGCTTTAAATAACCGTCGTCAGGAGTCCTCTGATAAGTCACCATTTTTTGGTGCATATGGGTTTCATCCGCAGTTTGGGACTTTCTCGGGAGAGGGCTCTTCTGGTTTGCCTGATGAGGACAGATTCTCCTCGTCTTTGTCATCTATTTGGCAAAAGATTCAGGATAATCTAAAGAGCATGAGTGAGAGATATAAGCGTGTGGCGGATAAGAGACGTGTGCCTGGTCCGGACCTGAATGTTGGTGATCTGGTGTGGTTGTCTACCAAGAATATCAAATTGAAGGTTCCCTCCTGGAAGTTGGGTCCTAGGTTTATTGGGCCTTACAAGATCCTGTCTGTCATCAATCCTGTTGCCTACCGTCTTGATCTTCCTCAGACTTGGAAGATCCATAATGTTTTTCATAAGTCCTTATTGAAACCTTATGCTCAACCTATTGTACCCTCGCCTTTGCCTCCTCCTCCGATTATGGTTGATGGAAATCTTGAATTTCAGGTCTCTAGGATTGTGGATTCTCGTCTTGTCCGCGGTTCCCTCCAGTACCTCGTTCATTGGGAGGGTTATGGTCCTGAGGAGAGGATGTGGGTCCCAGTGACGGACATTAAGGCCTCTCGTCTCATCAGGGCTTTCCATAGGTCCCATCCTGAGAAGGTGGGCTCTGAGTGTCCGGAGTCCACTCCTAGAGGGAGGGGTACTGTCACAGCCAGACAGCTGAGAAACGCTCACAGGAGTTTTTCAGATCCTCCTCCTTGAATTTCTTTGTTTTGGTTTAGTTTCTCATCTCGTTAGTCTATCTCAGCTGTCATGCAGTCGGACTGATTGCTGCCCTTTAAATGCCTCCCCATAATGCAGTAGTGTGCGGCTGATACAACTTCCTGGAGTGTGTGCATGCTGTTTCCAGTTCTCAGTCGTCTGCAAGATAAGTGCTGGTTATGTATTTATGATTTTGTCTTTTCTGGATCCAGGAGACCCTGACTCCCTCCTTGTCAGTGTAGGGAGCCGGTGGTCGTGTCCCTTCACTATTGTAGGGTCTTCAGGTAATAGATAGCCGAGGAACGTGGATATGCGCCCATCCACCTTTGGGGTGTTCGCATAGGCTGAGCAGTGAGGGAGAGCGGCAGGTCTATTGCAGGGGTCTCCCTTTGTTCCTTAGTTGTTGATCCAGAGAGACATTGTTTATTTGGTATTGTCTTGTCTCCTGTACACCATCCGTGACAGTGGCCATGCTTGCAATGGGAGGAGGGAGGAGTCTGTGAGTCCCACTTAAGACTTGCTGATATGTCCCAGGCCTCACAGGTGCACCTAAATGTGACCTGTAGATGGAAAACAGGCACATTTAAATAGGAGTTTATACACCTCCAGGAATCTATATATACAAACTAAGAAGACAGGTTGGCATTAGCAGGAGCTGCTCAAACCCACATGCAGTTGTGCATATATATAGGGAAGCAAATCCTGCACTTGTGGCCCGTTGCTAATGGAAATCCCCAGCAAAATGCATACAATGGAGGATGCCCGCGGCGAACCACAAGTACCACAATAGACATCCTACACAAGGTAACAAGTGTGGATGTGATAATTAATATAACAATATAACAAAACAATAACAAACACAGGTGCACTCTGCAGTCTCACTAAATCCTCAAACTGATTTTAAAATTGAGAGATTAGTCAACATGTCCTACGGTGTAGAACATGTCTAAGCCCGGACACCACGACAAGGTTTCTCAAGTAGCCCGGGACCCTACACTCTCCTACCTGAGCCGTATGGGCGATACCAGGAGCCAGTGGGCAAATTACAGGAGCATAAGGCCGACTCACAAACAACTCACCAGTTACCTCCAGCATGTGGCCATGCTTGCAATGGGAGGAGGGAGGAGTCTGTGAGTCCCACTCAAGACTTGCTGATATGTCCCAGGCCTCACAGGTGCACCTAAATGTGACCTGTAGATGGAAAACAGGCACATTTAAATAGGAGTTTATACACCTCCAGGAATCTATATATACAAACTAAGAAGACAGGTTGGCATTAGCAGGAGCTGCTCAAACCCACATGCAGTTGTGCATATATATAGGGGAGCAAATCCTGCACTTGTGGCCCGTTGCTAATGGCAATCCCCAGCAAAATGCATACAATGGAGGATGCCCGCGGCGAACCACAAGTACCACAATAGACATCCTACACAAGGTAACAAGTGTGGATGTGATAATTAATATAACAATATAACAAAACAATAACAAACACAGGTGCACTCTACAGGTCACATTTAGGTGCACCTGTGAGGCCTGGGACATATCAGCAAGTCTTGAGTGGGACTCACAGACTCCTCCCTCCTCCCATTGCAAGCATGGCCACATGCTGGAGGTAACTGGTGAGTTGTTTGTGAGTCGGCCTTATGCTCCTGTAATTTGCCCACTGGCTCCTGGTATCGCCCATACGGCTCAGGTAGGAGAGTGTAGGGTCCCGGGCTACTTGAGAAACCTTGTCGTGGTGTCCGGGCTTAGACATGTTCTACACCGTAGGACATGTTGACTAATCTCTCAATTTTAAAATCAGTTTGAGGATTTAGTGAGACTGCAGAGTGCACCTGTGTTTGTTATTGTTTTCCCAATATACACTGCCAGAGAGCTGGGTGGCAGTCCTAGATCTACAACCCTACAGCTGGGAAGACCCGACTGAAGTATCCCCTGCTTCAGTACCAGCTGCGGAGGTAGGGGACCTCATAGATTGGTCCTGGAGTGAACCCCATATGGCAGGTGGAGATGGGACCGATGTCTCTCCACCGGCCCTACAGGGATGCTGGGCAGTCGGCCCAGATCCCCAATGGCAGCCGGAGTTTCAGGGAGTAGGGACAGTCGGTCCTGCTCCCCAGCAACAGTATGTCTTACAGGGAGAGATGACAACCGGTCTCTCTCCCCAGGGGCAGACAGGATAACAGGGAGAGGAGATTGTCAGTCCCCCATCCCTGCAGCAACCAGCATCACTAGGAGTGGAGATGGTTGTACCCACTACCCAGCACCAGGCAGCATTACTGAGAGTCGAGACAGTCAGTCTGACTCCCCAGCGGCAGTGTGTTGTAAAGGGAGAAGAGACAACCGGTCTCTCTCCCCAGCGGCAGCCAGCATCACAGGGAGAGGAGGCAGTCGGTCTCTCTCCCCAGCGGCAGTGTGTCCTACAGGGAGTGGAGACTGCCGGTCACATGCCCCAGCAGCCGTGTACATTACAGAAAGAGGGTACAACCGGTGCCCCTCTCCAGCAGCAGCTGCTCAACCGAGTTCTGGGGATAGTGGAGGAGACGTTTTTTAACCACTGACCCCCTTCCAGCAGAAGAGCTGGCATCTGGGCAAAAAAGCTGGACACCCAAGAACTACAGGTGCAGTACTTGGTTGTAGGTGGGCTTCTCGACTAACTCAGGTACTGACCGACAGGAGGTCAGGTACCTGGTTAGTTCCCCCTGGGAGGGAAGATGTGTGACGAAAGCACCTTCTTCACTGGGAGTTGGAGAGGCCTGCTTGCCAGCCTCTTGCCCTGTGACTATGGCCCCTGGGACACTACTTGGGCATATTGGATTTCAAAGGCTCTGTTTCTGCCCCGTGGACTTTTTTACTGGAACTATTTGGGGCATGTGACCATGTGCACGGTGGGGCAAAAATAAGACATCCAGGAAATTCCTGAACCCCTGAACAAATCTGGGTCATTTTTGGATAGGTTGTTCACCCAGATCGAGTCTATTAGGGGATGTAACTTTTATGGAGATATGTGGTGTTTTGAGGTGTTTTCTGTGATTGGGAAAAATGTGTATTTTATGCCTGTGAGTAATTAAGTCCATTGTGTTTGTTAAACATATCACAGGCAGAGTCCATTGTGTTGTTAATTGCTTCACAGACAATGCCTATTCTGTTAATGATTGAGTCACAGGCAATGCCTATTCTGTTATTGATTGCGTCACAGGCAATGCATTGTGTTTGTTGAATGTATAGTTTTTGTGTTTAAACTGTAAAACTGTAAATGATTGGCTGCTATGTTATGTCCTCCGTTCCCAACCAGGTCCACGGGGGTGGTACTCTTGTTGGAAAATGTGTATAAAATGCAATGCTTGTGTGGTCAATAAAGAGTTCCTGTTTTGGACTTCAACATTGAGCCTCGTCTCATGTGTGTGGGGATTGCTATACGCTGTATACTCCCCTGGCTATAACCCCTAGCTCTTGTAAGAGCTGTTCCTGTTCCTGTGGTGGTTACGGTGTCGAGCGGAGTGCTTGGAGCCCTCAGGAATCACTAGGAGCATCCACCACCACAGTATACAGTATATGCACAGCTCCTCCACTTACAGTATACAGTATATGCACAGCTCCTCCATCCACAGTATACAGTATATGCACAGCTCCTCCACCCACAGTATACATTAAATGCACAGCTCCTCCACCCACAGTATATACAGTATATGCACCGCTCCTCCACCCACAGTATACAGTACATGCACAGCTCCTCCATCCACAGTATACAGTACATGCACAGCTCCTCCAACCACAGTATACAGTACATGCACAGCTCCTCCACCCACAGTATACAGTATACGCACAGCTCCTAGAAGCAGTTTACAGTGTAACACACTGATGGGCCCATAAAAAGACATGGATGAAAGTGGACCTACATGTAGCTTCCCTGCATTGCTTGCACTTCTCTGTGCTCCTTCACACTGGCACTGGTTGCTGCTGGGCTGGAAGAGGCAATTTCCACATCCCTTTTACTAGCACTGGTGAGGACAGGACACAGCAGCTCGGTAATCTGCTTGTCATGTCTAGGATGCGGTGCTCAGCTGCTAGGGCTGCCGGGAAAACTACAGGGTGTTCTTCATAGACTGATACTGGGCCACCAGTGCGGGATGCTGGTCATTTACCTTCACGTTAGGGAATTATACTACTGGCACTAAATGGAGCTGCTAGTTATATGTTTAATGTGCCTCTGGCTAAACTCATACAGAGCTGACAGAGGTTCGGGGCCAAATGCTTGTAATCCGGGGCCTAGGCCAGCCTAGCAACGCACCTGTACCTCGCAATAAATTAAAGAACCAACTGGTCCTACCACATCCAGGGTGTCGCTGGGGTGGGTGTGATGTCCGCCGGATGCCGAACAAAGATCCTGTGGATAGAGAAAAAAGAATAATCACATAAGGAAGGGATGGTGACTGCCCCTGTGAAATCCGCAGCAGGGGGCGCTGTGCTGCCCTGGAAGACAGAGCCATCCCAATGTATAACAGGGTAATCTAGGGCATTGTTTTCCCCTTAGTGCTACCACACAGTACTAATACCCACATTGTGCCCCTCACAGTAATAATACCCACATTGTGTCCCCTCACAGTACTAATGCCCACATTGTGTCCCCTCACAGTACTAATGCCCACATTGTGCCCCCTCACAGTACTAATTCCCACATTGTGCCCCCTCACAATACTATTTTCCACATTGTGCCCCTCACAGTACTAATGCCCACCTTGTGCCCCATCAAAGTACTAATGCCATGCTGTTTCAATTTTCGCCTCAGGCAGCAGAAAGGCTAGGTGCACCCCTGGTGACAGTGCTGCTTCGTTTTTGCTATTTTTGTATATATATATAATTTTCTAAAATATTCCCTGACAACCATTCAGAGATTTTTATAGTTTCATATAATTGTCAGGTAAAGATTGTTAATTTGTGATGCAACAAAATGACCCTTTAATAGTTAACAAGGGAAAATCTAAGGTGAAGAAGAAGAAGGAGAGGAGTCTATGGCTGCATGGAGACGACCATAACAGAGCTCCACATGGGAGATGCTGCACTAACCTATAGGCCACAGTGTCAGCCAATCACAGCGCTTGCGGTTGAACTTATGCAAATGAGCTGGATGTTATGCAAATAAGTTGATGGCAAAAGAGCACAACCATCACCCAAGTTCTCCTAAATATTGCTCTTAGTTGGGATTTCGACAGCAGTAGGTTTGTCAGCGCGGCCCGCTCAGTTTATTGGCGCTTTCTTTTGTAGAATTCACACCTCTCCCTGAGTTTAAAGTCTCTGCCACAGGAGCCACATAAATAGAGAACCCGTTTACTAGGCTAGGTGGGAGGGTGAGAATACAAGGGACCACCAGCTAACTGTGACGCCCTCGTGGCTGTTTTTTGGTGCTTTTTCTATCCTAGAGGTTGGCTGGCTAGAAGGTCATACTGTTCTCAGCTTGAATGGTTGTCTATGGAATTGAGCATGGAGCGGATGAGTGAAACTACCTACATGGACCATTTTTCTTTAAGACATAGAAACATAGAAACATAGAATGTGTCGGCAGATAAGAACCATTTGGCCCATCTAGTCTGCCCAATATACTGAATACTATGGATAGTCCCTGGCCCTATCTTATATGAAGGATGGCCTTATGCCTATCCCATGCATGCTTAAACCCCTTCACTGTATTTGCAGCTACCACTTCTGCAGGAAGGCTATTCCATGCATCCACTACTCTCTCAGTAAAGTAATACTTCCTTATATTACTTTTAAACCTTTGCCCCTCTAATTTAAAACTGTGTCCTCTTGTGGTAGTTTTTCTTCTTTTAAATATGCTCTCTTCCTTTACCGAGTTGATTCCCTTTATGTATTTAAAAGTTTCTATCATATCCCCTCTGTCTCTTCTTTCTTCCAAGCTATACATATTAAGGTCCTTTAACCTTTCCTGGTAAGTTTTATCCTGCAATCCATGTACTAGTTTAGTAGCTCTTCTCTGAACTCTCTCTAGAGTATCTATATCCTTCTGGAGATATGGCCTCCAGTACTGCGCACAATACTCCAAGTGAGGTCTCACCAGTGTTCTGTACAGCGGCATAAGCACTTCACTCTTTCTACTGCTTATACCTCTCCCTATACATCCAAGCATTCTGCTGGCATTTCGTGCTGCTCTATTACATTGTCTTCCCACCTTTAAGTCTTCTGAAATAATTACTCCTAAATCCCTTTCCTCAGATACTGAGGTCAGGACTGTGTCAAATATTCTATATTCTGCCCTTGGGTTTTTACGCCCCAGGTGCATTATCTTGCACTTATTCACATTAAATTTCAGTTTCCAGAGTTCTGACCATTCTTCTAGTTTTCCTAAATCCTTTTCCATTTGGCGTTTCCCTCCAGGTACATCAACCCTGTTACATATCTTTGTGTCATCAGCAAAAAGACAAACGAGGCAAGTCCGTTATGAAGTCCATGGACAGATGTGTCCAAGGACGGGAAGGAATGGGCAAAGGAAGGAGAGGACCTGATGGCCGTGAATGAGGGACCTTGGCACGAGCGCAAGTCTCGCAAGCTGCCACAAAACCCTCAACCGACTTACGAAGCGCAGGCCACCAGAATCTCCGAGCGATGAGATCCAGTGTGGCTCTTGCCCCCGGGTGCCCAGCAAGGACCGTGTCGTGGTGTTCTTTAAAAATCTTGTGTCTCAAAGTGAGAGGCACAAACAACCTCCCAGGAGGACAAAGATCAGGAGCTTCTGACTGGGCTGCCTGCACCTCTGCCTCCAATTCAGGAAAAAGAGCAGAGACCACCACACCTTCAGCCAAAATGGGACCCGGGTCTTCAAAATTCCCACCTCCTGGAAAACAACGTGACAGGGCATCTGCCTTCACATTCTTAACCCCAGGGCGGAACGTAACAACAAAATTAAACCTTGAAAAGAACAAAGACCATCTGGCCTGTCTCGGGTTCAGACGCTTGGCTGACTCCAAATAGGCCAGATTTTTATGGTCAGTAAACACGGTAATAGGGTGTCTGGCTCCCTCTAGCCAATGGCGCCATTCCTCAAAAGCCAACTTGATGGTCAACAATTCCCTATCTCCCACATCATAATTTCTCTCTGCGGAGGAGAGTTTCTTTGAGAAAAAGGCACATGGTTGCCATTTGGCAGGAGAGGAACCCTGAGACAAGACCGCACCCACCCCTACCTCAGAAGCATCAACCTCAACTATGAAGGGTAACGAAATATCAGGTTGTACTAGGATGGGAGCGGAAGCAAAACTCTCCTTGATATTAGAAAAGGCCTTACGCGCCTCCACCGACCAGGAAGAAAAATCTACCCCCTTTCTGGTCATATCAGTGAGTGGTTTAACAACAGAGGAATAATTCAAAATAAATTTCCTGTAATAATTGGCAAAGCCCAAAAAACGCATCAGCGCCTTCTGGTTCTCAGGAAGCTCCCACTCAAGCACAGCGCGGACCTTCTCGGGGTCCATGCGAAAACCAGAAGCGGAGAGAAGAAACCCCAGAAATTGGATTTCTGGAACCGCAAACACACATTTTTCCAGTTTCGCATATAATTTATTCTCCCGCAGAATGAGCAAGACCTGACGTAAGTGTTCCTTATGAGTCTTGAAATCAGGAGAAAAAATCAAAATGTCATCCAAATACACTAATACAAATTTTCCCATTAAATGATAAAAAATGCTGTTGACGAAATGCTGAAAAACGGCTGGGGCATTCATCAAACCAAAAGGCATAACCAAATTCTCAAAATGGCCCTCAGGGGTATTGAAAGCCGTCTTCCATTCATCTCCTTCTCTGACCCTAACCAGGTTGTATGCCCCTCTTAGGTCTAATTTGGAAAAGACTTTAGCCCCAACAACCTGGTTAAACAGGTCCGGGATCAGAGGAAGCGGATAAGGATCACGAATAGTGATACTGTTCAGCTCCCTGAAATCCAGACAAGGTCTTAAAGAACCATCTTTTTTCTTAACAAAGAAAAAACCAGCGGCAACAGATGACTTCGAGGGTCGTATGTGTCCTTTTCTCAAACTCTCAGAGATATAAGCCCGCATAGCGACCCTCTCAGGTTGGGAGAGATTGTATAAACGAGATTTAGGCAGCTTGGCGCCTGGGATGAGATTAATAGGGCAATCATACTCCCTGTGCGGAGGCAAACCCTGAACTCCACTCTCAGAGAAGACATCCAAAAATTCAGAGAGGAAAGGTGGTACAGTCTTAGTAGAAAACTCAGAAACAGATGTTATGAAGCAATTCTCTCTGCAAAAGTTACTCCAACCATTTATTTGCCTCGCTTGCCAATCAATGGTGGGGTTATGTTTAGTGATCCAGGGTAGCCCCAACACTAGAGGAGTAGGCAAACCGCTAAGGACGAAACATGACACATCCTCAACATGAGCATCACTCACAATTAAACGGATATTGTGAACTATGCCCTTTAATGATTTCTGAGAAAGTGGAGCTGAATCAATAGCAAAAACAGGAATATCCCTTCCCAAAGTGCATACCTGGAAACCATGAGTTATTGCAAATTGATTATCAATGAGGTTGACAGCTGCTCCACTATCCACAAAAATCTCACAAA
Organism: Bufo bufo; assembly: GCF_905171765.1. NCBI lineage: Eukaryota > Metazoa > Chordata > Amphibia > Anura > Bufonidae > Bufo > Bufo bufo. The sequence goes on along the minus strand of NC_053395.1, from coordinate 219,005,722 downwards.
AAATGCTCTTGCTCTCTAGCGCCACCCTAGCAGGCAGGACAAAACGGGAACTACAAGCAAACGGAAAACCTTCAATTTCCGCCTCAACCCTGCCAATAGTAACAGACGGAACTTTTTTAAAAGATTTTTTCCTTTTTGTCTCTTTATTACTCCCAGAAAACTGCCTGAATCTCCTAGAGGGACAAACATTTGCCAAATGATTTATACCTCCACAACAAAAACAAACCCTCCCATGCGGGCTGAATCTTCTATTGTCAGAGGCAATCAACCCCAGCTGCATGGGCTCCTGCTCAGAAGGGGCTGACAGCGACTGAGACTCCTGCGCACAGAATGAGACCGCTGCACTGTTCCGAGACTGAGTAGGACAGGAAGGAAAGATCTCTCGTCTCTCTCTAAGACGCCTGTCAATACGAACGGCCTGAGACATAGCAGAGTCCAAGGAGATAGGCCTCTCATGAAAGGAAAATGCATCTTTCAATCCCTCTGAAAGACCATGGCAAAATTGACTTCGGAGTGCAGCATCATTCCAACCAGTATCAGCTGCCCATCTCCGAAATTCGGAGCAGTATATCTCTGCGGATTGTTTACCCTGGCATAACAGACGTAGTCTAGACTCAGCCAGAGCAATACGATCCGGATCATCATATATCTGACCCAGGGCTAAAAAGAATTCATCCACTGAGTGGAGGGGCCGTGCCCCCTCCGGTAGCGAAAAGGCCCAAGACTGAGCGTTACCCCTGAGCAGCGATACAATGATCCCCACCATCCGTTCTTCATCACCAGAAGAATGGGGAAGAAGGCGAAAATGGAGTTTGCAAGCCTCTTTAAAACGCACAAAATTCTCACTACCCCCAGAGAACGTATCCGGGAGCGAGATCTTGGGCTCAGCACAAACTCCATGAACGCAAGCTGAAGCGGTCACTTGAAACTGAGAAAAAATCCTACGGAGATCAGCTACCTCCAATGAAAGACCCTGGAGGCGTTCAGCCAAAAGTGAAACCGGATCCATGCTTGAGACGGTTTTGGCGGCTGATAATGTCACGGATGGTGTACAGGAAACAAGACAATACCATATAAACAATGTCTCTCTGGATCCACAACTAAGGAACAAAGGGAGACCCCTGCAATAGAGCTGCCGCTCTCCCTCACTGCTCAGCCTATGCGAACACCCCAAAGGTGGATGGCCGCATATCCACGTTCCTCGGCTATCTATTACCTGAAGACCCTACAATAGTGAAGGGACACGACCACCGGCTCCCTACACTGACACGGAGGGAGTCAGGGTCACCTGGATCCAGAAAAGACAAAAACATAAATACATAAACAGCACTTATCTGCAGACGACTGAGGACTGGGGACTGGGAACTGGGAACAGCATGCACACACACTCCAGGAAGTTGTATCAGCCGCACACTACTGCATTATGGGGAGGAACTTAAAGGGTAGCGATCAGTCTGACTGCATGACAGCTGAAATAGACTAACGAGATGAGAAACTAAACCAAAACAAAGAAATTCAAGGAGGAGGATCTGAGAAGCTCCTGTGAGCGCTTCTCAGCTGTCTGGCTGTGACAACTGGGCTGGCACATGATAAGGGGGGACTACTGGGCTGGCACATGATAAGGGGGGACTACTTGGCTGGCACATGATAAGGGGGGACTACTGGGCTGGCACATGATAAGGGGGGACTACTGGGCTGGCACATAAGGGGGGACTACTGGGCTGGCACATGATAAGGGGGGACTACTGGGCTGGCACATGATAAGGGGGGACTACTGGGCTGGCACATGATAAGGGGGGACTACTGGGCTGGCACATGATAAGGGGGGACTACTGAGCTGGCACATGATAAGGGGGGCTACTGGCACATGATAAGGGGGGCTACTGGAACATAAGGGGGCGGCTACTGGCACATAAGGGGGCGGCTACTGGCACATAAGGGGGGCGGCTACTGGCACATGATAAGGGGGGCTACTGGCACATAAGGGGGGGGCTAGTGGCACATAAGGGGGGTTACTGGCACATGATAGGGGGGGGCACTCTGGCTACTAGCACATGATATGGGGGTGCTCTGGCTACTGGCTCATGATGGTGGGGGGCTCTTATTACTGGCACATGATTGGGGGCATCTAAGGGGGCACATCTTACTGGCACATGATTGGGGGCATCTATTGGGGCACTTATTACTGGCAGATTATTGGGTGGCACTATAGGGGCATCTACTGAGGCTAAAAAGAAGGGGTATTTTATATGGGGGATCTGTATAGGGGCATTTTATACTGGGACACATTATGGTGGGTACTATGGGGAAGGGGGGAGCACTATGGGGTCATCTACAGGGGGCACTGAGAAGGGGTATTTTATATTGGCACATTATGGGAACATTAGCTAAACTGGGGGCATTACAAAGGGGTATGTTTTGCACATTATAAGGAGAATTATTACTACTGGGGGGGGGGCATTATGGTGGGCTTTATTACTCCCCCATGGTATGACCCCCTAGTAGCAGCACCAGCCTCTCCCTGCTCTGCTATCCATCTGCCCCTTCTCAAAATCCTTATTATGAAATCTTTCTCATTAGGATTAGAGATGTCCCGAACTATTCGCCGGCGAACAGTTCCCGGCGAACATTGCATGTTCGCGTTCGCCGCGGCGGGCGAACAGATGCGATGTTCGGTCCGCCCCCTATACATCATCATTGAGCAAACTTTGACCCTGTACCTCACAGTCAGCAGACACATTCCAGCCAATCAGCAGCAGACCCTCCCTCCCAGACCCTCCCACCTCCTATCAAAAAGCAAGGACAGCATCCATCTTAGATTCATTCGGAAGCTGCAGTGTCACAAATTTGACTAACTTGTAATCGCAATGCGATTAATACAGGTTATATTAATCGCATTTCGAATTCAACTTAGAGCTGGGTTCCTAATGGTTGTATTGCCAGAATATAACGAAGATTGAGAATATAGTGCTGTATTCATTATATTCGTCAATTCTAGCAATACAACCATTAGGAACTCAAATCTAAGTTGTAATCGCATTGCGATTAATGCAGGTTATATTAATCACATTGCGAATTCAACTTACCACACTCTGCGTCAACTACGTAATTTTCCATGGGAGTTTTGCCATGGACCCCCCTCCGGCATGCCACAGTCCAGGTGTTAGTCCCCTTGAAACAACTTTTCCATCACTATTGTGGCCATAAAGAGTCCCTGTGGGTTTTAAAATTCGCCTGCCTATTGAAGTCTATGGCGGTTCGCCCGGGTCGTACGTTCGCAAACAGTTGCGTAAATTCGCATTCGCCGTTCGCGAACGGAAAGTTTTATGTTCGCGACATCTCTAATTAGTATAAAACACAACATCAGTTCCGCCGAGCCCCCGGCCAAGTGTTGAAGTGGTGTCTGAGATCCCCAAGGGCCGAGCCAAGTAACTGTACGTTTTTATGTGAAATATGTTTATGTTTATATAGTTGATCTTTATTATCGATTTTACATTGCAGATTTTTTATTTTTTTGCAGCATATGGGTGAGATTTTATAAATACTTTTATTATTTGGAAGAAAGGCTCATTGGGGGGATTGTAACAGGACTGCCGTAGAATATCTAAAATAGCTGGTCAAGTAAAATGTTGCATGCAACAATCATTAAATAGGTGGCCAACAAAAAAGGGGCGGGTGTTTTAAAATGAATGCTTTCTCCTATTATAAACAAGTAAATAATGACGCAATGCTGTGGGGCTGGTGTGCAACTTTTTCCAGGGCTGGTTTTCATCCCCAGTCCGGCCCTGGCCTGAAGTAAATATTTCTTTGCACAAAATGCCTGTATTTCAAATGGCTGTATTTCAAATGCCTGATTTAAACCCCTGTATGTAGAGGGGATATCTCACACGGTCTGAACCAGTGTAGGCCTGAAGTAAATATATCTTTGCACAAAATGACTGTATTTCAAATCCCTGAATTAAACCCCTATATGTAGAGGGGGTATCTCACACGGCCTGAACCAGTGTAGGCCTGAAGTAAAAATTTCTTTGCCTTAAATGGCTGTATTTCAAATGGCTGTATTTCAAATCCCTGATTCAAACTCCTGTATGTAAAGGGGGTATCTCACAGGGCCTGAACCAGTGTAGGCCTGAAGTAAATATATCTTTGCACAAAATGGCCGCAATTTAAATGGCTGTATTTCAAATCCCTGATTCAAACCCCTGTATGTAGAGGGGTTATCTCACAGGGCCTGAACCAGTGTAGGCCTGAAGTAAATATATCTTTGCACAAAATGGCTGTATTTCAAATCCCTGATTAAAACCCCTGTATGTAGATGGGGTATCTCACAGGGCCTGAACCAGTGTAGGCCTGAAGTAAATATATCTTTGCACAAGATAGCTGTATTTCAAATGGCTGTATTTCAAATCCCTGAATCAAACCCCTGTATGTAGAGGGAGTATCTCACAGGGCCTGAAACAGTGTAGGCCTGAAGTAAATATATCTTTGCACAAAATGGCTGTATTTCAAATGGCTGTATTTCAAATCCCTGATTCAAACCCCTGTATGTAGAGGGGATATCTCACACGGTCTGAACCAGTGTAGGCCTGAAGTAAATATTTCTTTGCCCAAAATGGCTGTATTTCAAATGGCTGTATTTCAAATGCCTGATTCAAACCCCTGTATGTAGAGGGGGTATCTCACAGGGCCTGAACCAGTGTAGGCCTGAAGTAAATATATCTTTTCACAAAATGTCTGTATTTCAAATGGCTGTATTTCAAATTCCTGAATCAAACCCCTGTATGTAGAGGGAGGATCTCACAGGGCCTGAACCAGTGTAGGCCTGAAGTAAATATTTCTTTGCCCTAAATGGCTGTATTTCAAATCCCTGAATCAAACCCCTGTATGTAGAGGGAGTATCTCACAGGGCCTGAACCAGTGTAGGCCTGAAGTAAATATATATTTGCACAAAATGGCTGTATTTCAAATCCCTGAATCAAACCCCTGTATGTAGAGGGAGGATCTCACAGGGCCTGAACCAGTGTAGGCCTGAAGTAAATATTTCTTTGCCCAAAATGGCTGTATTTCAAATGGCAGTCGGTCTTTCTCCCCAGCGGCAGTGTATCCTACAGGGAGTGGAGACTGACGGTCACATGCCCCAGCAGCCGTGTACATTACAGAAAGAGGGTACAACCGGTGCCCCTCTCCAGTAGCAGCTGCTCAACCGAGTCCTGGGGATAGTGGAGGAGACGTTTTTTACCCACTGACCCCCTTCCAGCAGAAGAGCTGGCATCTGGGCAAAAAAGCTGGACACCCAAGAACTACAGGTGCAGTACTTGGTTGTGGGTGGGCTTCTCGACTAACTCAGGTACTGACCGACAGGAGGTCAGGTACCTGGTTAGTCTTCCCCTGGGAGGGAAAATGTGTGACGAAAGCACCTTCGTCACTGGGAGTTGGAGAGGCCTGCTTGCCAGCCTCTTGCCCTGTGACTATGGCCTCTGGGACACTACTTGGGCATATTGGATTTCAAAGGCTCTGTTTCTGCCCCGTGGACTTTTTACTGGAACTATTTGGGGCATGTGACCATGTGAACAGTGGGGCAAAAAAAGACATCCACGAAATTCCTGAACCCCTGAACCAATCTGGGTGATTTTTGGATAGGTTGTTCACCCAGATCGAGTCTATTAGGGGATGTAACTTTTATGGGGATATGTGGTGTTTTGAGGTGTTTTCTGTGATTGGGAAATATGTGTATTTTATGCCTGTGAGTAATTAAGTCCATTGTGTTTGTTAAATATATCACAGGTAGAGTCCATTGTGTTGTTAATTGCTTCACAGACAATGCCTATTCTGTTAATGATTGTGTCACAGGCAATGCCTATTCTGTTATTGATTGCGTCACAGGCAATGCCATTGTGTTTGTTGAATGTATAGTTTTTGTGTTTAAACTGTAAAACTGTAAATGATTGGCTGCTATGTTATGTCCTCCGTTCCCAACCAGGTCCACGGGGGTGGTACTCTTGTTGGAAAATGTGTATAAAAGGCAATGCTTGTGTGGTCCATAAAGAGTTCCTGTTTTGGACTTCAACATTGAGCCTCGTCTCATGTGTGTGGGGATTGCTATACGCTTTATACTCCCCTGGCTATAACCCCTAGCTTTTATAAGAGCTGTTCCTGTTCCTGGTTCCTGTGGTGGTTATGGTGTCGAGCGGAGTGCTTGGAGCCCTCGGGAATCACTAGGAGCATCCATCAACCGAGGTACCCAGTCGGGGTGCCAGGAGATTCGTTACACACAGCTCCTCCACTTACAGTATACAGTATATGCACCGCTCCTCCACCCACAGTATACAGTATATATACAGCTCCTCCACCCACAGTATACATTAAATGCACAGCTCCTCCACCCACAGTATATACAGTATATGCACTGCTCCTCCACCCACAGTATACAGTACATGCACAGCTCCTCCACTTACAGTATACAGTATATGCACCGCTCCTCCACCCACAGTATACAGTATATGCACAGCTCCTCCACCCACAGTATACACAGGGCCGTCTTTAATATTGATTGGACCCTGGGCAAGAATTTCCTTGGGCCCCCTGAAATGCTAAGGTCCATCTGTCTTCATGAGTGATTATCGCAGGGAAGGCAGGTTAGTTTGTATACCCAAGCATTAGATTTTAAGACGCCTGTGGCCACCGCGGGGGCACAGGAGGCAGAAGCACAGCTCCCGCACAGCCCGTCTCCTCTTTTCAAATAGAAGACGGGTGGCCCTTAGCAACGCTCATTTCAGAGAGCGCTGCTAAGGGCCATTTCAGCCACAGTTTTCAACTAAAATTAAACGTTTTGGCTAAATAAACTATATTCTAAAAATGTTACTTACTATGTGGGAGTCGGGAAACGGAGCTGCCTTGGGCCCCCAGGAGCAACTGGGCCCGGGGCAGCTGCCCATTTTGCCCTGCGGCAAAGACGGCCCTGAGTATACATTAAATGCACAGCTCCTCCACCCACAGTATATACAGTATATGCACCGCTCCTCCACCCACAGTATACAGTATATGCACAGCTCCTCCAACCACAGTTACAGTATATGCACAGCTCCTCCACCCACAGTATACAGTATATGCACAGCTCCTTCAACCACAGTATACAGTACATGCACAGCTCCTCCAACCACAGTATACAGTACATGCACAGCTCCTCCACCCACAGTATACAGTATACGCACAGCTCCTAGAAGCAGTTTACAGTGTAACACACTGATGGGCCCATAAAAAGACATGGATGAAAGTGGACCTACATGTAGCTTCCCTGCATTGCTTGCACTTCTCTGTGCTCCTTCACACTGGCACTGGTTGCTGCTGGGCTGGAAGAGGCAATTTCCACATCCCTTTTACTGGTACTAGCACTGGTGAGGACAGGACACAGCAGCTTGGTAATCTGCTTGTCCTGTCTAGGATGCGGTGCTCAGCTGCTAGGGCTGCCGGGAAAACTACAGGATGTTCTTCATAGACTGATACTGGGCCACCAGTGCGGGATGCTGGTCATTTACCTTCACGTTAGGGAATTATACTACTGGCACTAAATGGAGCTGCTAGTTATATGTTTAATGTGCCTCTGGCTAAACTCATACAGAGCTGACAGAAATCCGGGGCCTAGGCCAGCCTAGCAACGCACCTGCACCTCGCAATAAATTAAAGAACTAACTGGTCCTACCACATCCAGGGTGTCGCTGGCGTGGGTGTGATGTCCGCCGGATGCCGAACAAAGATCCTGTGGTGATAGAGAAAAAAGAATAATCACATAAGGAAGGGATGGTGACTGCCCCTGTGAAATCCGCAGCAGGGGGCGCTGTGCTGCCCTGGAAGACAGAGCCATCCCAATGTATAACAGGGTAATCTAGGGCATTGTTTTCCCCTTAGTGCTACCACACAGTACTAATACCCAAATTGTGCCCCTCACAGTAATAATACCCACATTGTGTCCCCTCACAGTACTAATGCCCACATTGTGTCCCCTCACAGTACTAATGCCCACATTGTGCCCCCTCACAGTACTAATACCAACATCGTGCCCCTCACAGTAATAATACCCACATTGTGCCCCCTCACAGTACTAATGCCCACATTGTGTCCCCTCACAGTACTAATGCCCACATTATGCCACCTCACAGTACTAATACCCACATTGTGCCCCCTCACAGTACTAATGCCCCCATTGTGCCCCCTCACAGTACTAATTCCCACATTGTGCCCCCTCACAGTACTAATGCCCCCATTGTGCCCCCTCACAGTACTAATTCCCACATTGTGCCCCCTCAAAGTACTAATACCCACATTTTTCCCCCATTACAGTACTAATGCCCACATTGTGCCCCCTCACAGTACTAATGCCCACATTGTGCACCCTCACACTACTAATTCCCACATTGTGCCCCCTCACAATACTATTTTCCACATTGTGCCCCTCACAGTACTAATGCCCACCTTGTGCCCCATCAAAGTACTAATGCCATGCTGTTTCAATTTTCGCCTCAGGCAGCAGAAAGGCTAGGTGCACCCCTGGTGACAGTGCTGCTTCATTTTTGCTATTTTGGTATATATATATAATTTTCTAAAATATTCCCTGACAACCATTCAGAGATTTTTATAGTTTCATATAATTGTCAGGTAAAGATTGTTAATTTGTGATGCAACAAAATGACCCTTTAATAGTTAACAAGGGAAAATCTAAGGTGAAGAAGAAGAAGGAGAGGAGTCTATGGCTGCATGGAGACGACCATAACAGAGCTCCACATGGGAGGTGCTGCACTAACCCATAGGCCACAGTGTCAGCCAATCACAGCGCTTGCGGTTGAACTTATGCAAATGAGCTGGATGTTATGCAAATAAGTTGATGGCAAAAGAGCACAACCATCACCCAAGTTCTCCTAAATATTGCTCTTAGTTGGGATTTCGACAGCAGTAGGTTTGTCAGCGCGGCCCGCTCAGTTTATTGGCGCTTTCTTTTGTAGAATTCACACCTCTCCCTGAGTTTAAAGTCTCTGCCACAGGAGCCACATAAATAGAGAACCCGTTTACTAGGCTAGGTGGGAGGGCGAGAATACAAGGGACCACCAGCTAACTGTGACGCCCTCGTGGCTGTTTTTTGGTGCTTTTTCTATCCTAGAGGTTGGCTGGCTAGAAGGTCATACTGTTCTCAGCTTGAATGGTTGTCTATGGAATTGAGCATGGAGCGGATGAGTGAAACTACCTACATGGACCATTTTTCTTTAAGACCATGCTATTGGGCCACAATGGAGGCCATTATTGTAACAGGGGGGAGCACTATGCGCACATTGCTTCTACTGGGGGCACACATTATAAGAGGGGATTTTTTATACTGGCACAAATTATAAGGGGCATTTATGCAGCGGCTATATCTATTGCTCTCTGTTATCAGCCATTTTTGGCCTCTGCTCTGAGGACAGAATCTTTTTCTTTACTGTGGTCTAGAAGTTCGCAGTTTGGTGTAAGGCTACTTTCACACTTGCGTTCGGAGCGGATCCGTCTGGTGTCTGCACAGACGGATCCGCTCCTATAATGCAAATGATGGGATACGCTCAGAACGGATCCGTCTGCATTATCTTTCAGAAAAAATTCTAAGTCTGAAAGTTAGTCAGACGGATCCGTCCAGTGCAGCTGTACTGGGGGGCGACAGCCTTTAGGGGAGGCTGCCATGATAGGTTTTGGGGAGCGAGGGGACGTGGGGTAGATGAGTGAGGGCTGGTGAGGTGAGGTAGGGGTTAAAATGGTGGGAGGAAGCGGCCAAGGAGGAGGGGCGGAACTTAAGGTTTATAAGGGTGGCGCCAAGGGCTATCCGGCGCCATCTTTAGTTGGATCAAGCTGAGCTGCAGTGAGCACGCCTGAGATGGAAGCAATGCTGGAGAGACTGCGGGCGGTAGCGGAGGAGCGGGGCCCGGAGTGGCTGGAAGCGCAGGTATCCAGCCTGCTGAGTGGGGAGGCGGCGGGCACAGCCAGCGCGCCGCCGGAGGGCAGACGGCCGTGGCGGGTACGGCCGCCGGTGCGCCTTAGCCCGAGCAACACCCCACGGAATCGCCGCCGAATTGGGAGCCCCTCCAGGGACCCTCCGCGCCGGGGAGGAGGTAGCAGACCCTCGGCATCATCCTCCCGGCGCGGGAGGAATCCCGCAGTACGGCGGAGTCCTGTGCAGGGCAGGGGTTCCCTCCCCCTGCCTTCCCCTGCTAGCGACGTGGGATCCGGACCAGGGCCTGCGGGGTCCCCCCCCTCCAGGGGGGTGGGGAGGCCCGCGCGACGAGTAAGCGGCACAAGTGTCAGAAGCGAGGCTGGGCGAGTGGTGTCGGGCCACAGGAGGCCCAGGCCTTTGGACTCTGAGTGGGATGACGCGGGCCCATTGGAGAGCGGTCGTGCTGAGGAGCTGCTTGCCTCAGCTTCTCCATCTTCCGGCGCACCCAGCAGCTTGGAGGCTGGGGTGCGGGGTTCCTGTTCCGTGGAGGTGCCATGCGATGACGTCTCTTCGCAGAGGATGGAACATCAGGATTCCGGACCCACGGCTGCGGGGTTCACAGCGCCCGGGCAGCCAGGTAGGACCATGGGGAATTCTTTGCAGACTGTGGTAGGGGTTCAAGGGGGTGTAGGTGTTGGGGGAGGTCAGGGAGAATTAATTGGTGGCCTTGGCCAGCTGTTAGGGAGTCTGGCGGGATGGGTGGCTGGTTTGGGGGGGTCAGGGGCGTCAGGGGTGTCTCCGTTGCCGGCGTGGGGGGGGCAGGTGGCTTCTCAGGGGCCGTGCGGGGTTGGCGGGGGGATTCCGGTGGCGGTTAGTCGGGTGAGTGAGGCAGTTTCGGTGCAGACGCAGGCCGGTGGGGAGGAGGAGAGGCGCAAGGTGGATGATGCGGCGCAAGGGGAGGTTTATGTTTGTTTTGAGGGCCCCCTGGGGGCGCATTTGAAGCAAGAGGTGAAAGAGAGGATTTGGAGGGGGGAGTATATTGAGATTTTCTCTGTGTTGCCGCTGGAACGGTTTAATCTGGATAGGGCGCGTCGCGAGGAGGGGAAGAAGGATGAGGATGAGAAGAGGCTGTATCGCTTGATCCCGCGCACGTTCTCTAATTGGTTGCAGGCTTTTGCGATACTGGCTAGCGTGATTGGGGAGAGGGCGCCGGAGTGTTGCTCGGCGCTATTTTGCTACATGGATGCGATTGGGGAAGCGTACCGGGTGTATGGGGGTGTGGGGTGGCTCCTGTACGATGAGCAATTTAGGCAGAGAAAAGCGGTCCGCCCATCTATGAGGTGGGACCATAAGGATATAGGGTTATGGATGCGGGTGACTGCGCCGGGGCGGCAGGGGCAGTCCTTTCGGGGGGATGGGGGTTCCGGGGCTGGAACATCAGGTGCGGCAACAGCGATGGCAAAGGGGCTCTGTTTCCTCTTTAATGAGGGAACCTGTAAGTTCGGTGCTAAGTGCAAATTCAAGCACGAGTGTACCAACTGTGGGGGAGGACATGGAGCGTCACTGTGTTTCAAGGGGGGACGGCAGCAAGGGGGGGGGGAATGGTGAAAAAAGGGCAGGACGCCGGTGCGGGTGGAAGAGATGTTGCCGTTTCTAGATAGGTACCCGAATCGGGTTGCGGCACAGTTGTTGTGGGAAGGTTTTAGTTTGGGTTTTAGGATCCCGTCGGATCCGGGACCGGCCCCTTTCGTGGGACGGAATTTGCGCTCGGCGGGGGATCATCCGGGGGTGGTGGCGGAGAAATTGGCAAAGGAGGTGGGGTTGGGGAGGATGGATGGCCCGTTTTCAGAGCCGCCTTTGCCTAATTTTAGGGTTTCACCTTTGGGGGTGGTTCCGAAGAAAGAACCGAACAAGTTTTGGTTGATTCATCACCTGTCATACCCAAAGGGGGCGTCGGTCAATGAGGGCATTGACCCCGAATTATGTTCGGTGGTCTATACCTCGTTTGATGCGGCTGTGGAGTGGGTTCGGAGGTTGGGGCCGGGGACCTTGCTGGCAAAAACGGATATCGAAGCGGCGTTTCGGCTGCTTCCGGTGCATCCAGATAGCCTGCATTTGTTGGGGTGTTTTTGGGAGGTTTTTTTTTATGTGGACAGGTGCTTGCCGATGGGTTGCTCCCTGTCCTGCGCGTACTTTGAGACGTTTAGTTGTTTCTTGGAGTGGGTGGTGAAGGAGGTGGCAGGGAGTGTGTCGGTCATCCATTATTTGGATGATTTTTTGTGTTTGGGTCCGGCAGATTCTCGGGTTTGTGCGGTGTTGCTTGCTACGTTGCAATCGGTGTTTGCGTCTTTTAGGGTTCCTTTGGCGGAAGGTAAAACGGTGGGGCCCACTACTGAGCTTAGTTTTTTGGGGATTATGTTGGATACGGTGGCTATGGAGTGTAGGCTGCCGGAAGACAAGTTGGTGGATTTACGGGCAGTGGTGGCCGGGGCAAGCCGGTTAGTGAAGATTCGTTTGCGTGATTTGCAGTCATTACTAGGGAAATTAAATTTTGCATGTCGGATTATGCCCATGGGGCGTATATTTTGCAGGCGGTTAGCGGCTGCAACCGCGGGAGTGACTGCTCCGCATCATTTTATTCGTTTGGGTAAGGAGTTGAGGGGGGATTTGGTGTTGTGGGCTCGGTTTTTGGAGGATTTCAATGGGAGGGCGTTGGTTTTGGGGGACGCGGTGGATAGTGTGGATTTTGACCTTTTTTCGGATGCGGCTGGGGGGGTTGGTTTTGGGGTCTATTGTAACGGGCAGTGTTGTGCGGATCGCTGGCCTTCGTTGTGGGTGGAGAGGGGTTGGGTCAAGAACGTTGCGTTGTTGGAATTTTTTCCCTTTGTGTTGGCGTTGGAGTTGTGGGGGGACAAGTTTAGGAATAAAAAGGTGCGTTTTCATTGTGACAACTTGGGGGTGGTGCAGGCAATTAATCAGTTGTCGGCTTCATCTCCGCAGGTGATAAAGTTGTTGCAGCATATGGTTTTGAGTTGTTTGTCATTGAATGTTTGGGCAGTGGCAGTACATGTGCCGGGTGTGTCTAATGGTGTTGCGGATGCTCTTTCTCGTTCGCAGTGGGATCGTTTTCGGCAGTTGGCGCCGGACGTGGACGTCGTCGGGATGGAGTGCCCGGGGTTGTTGTGGGAGATATTGGAGGTACAGTGAGCAGGCTGTTCAGGGCGTCCCTGTCGGCTGGTACGTGGGCGGCGTATGAGGCTGCATGGGTTGCTTGGGGGGAGTGGTGTGGTATGTTGGGTATGGGTGTGGATGCTGGGGAGGTTCCTTTAGTGTTGTTCCTGGGGTGGAAGAAGGAGGAGGGTTGGTCAGTGGCGAGGATTAACAAGTGCATGGCGGGTCTGGCGTTTGGGTTTCGGGTACGGGGGTTGGTGGACTGTACCAAAGCTTTTGTGGTTCGTCAGGTGTTAAAGGGCTGGCGGAGGGGGTGGAGGTCGGAGGATCAGCGTCGGCCGGTGTCTTTTGACTTGTTGCTGAAGCTGGGGGTACAAGTGGAGTTGGTTTGCAGCTCAGGGAGCGAGGTTCGCTTGTTTAAGGCTGCATATTCGCTGGCATTTTTTGGGGCATTTCGTTTGGGGGAGCTGGTGAGTGGGAATGTTCACTGTGCTGGAGGGTTGCGGGATGATGATGTGGATGTGTTCCCAGATCGGGTGGTGATTCGGCTGAGGGTGTCAAAGACAGATCAGGAAGGGCGGGGTCGTTGTGTCTGTTTGTTTGCGGTTCCGGGCTGTACGATGTGCCCGGTGGTTTGTTTGCGGGAGTATGGTGCGGGGTTGCGGGGGACGGGTGCCCCTTTGCTCAGGCATGAGAATGGGGCGTTTTTGTCCCGGTTTCAGTTTTTGGCTGTGTTGAAGAGGTGTTTGCGGAACCTGGGGGTGGACCCAGGGTATTACACGGGTCACTCTTTCAGGATTGGGGCAGCCACGGAGGCTGCGCGGAGGGGTGTGAGTGATGAGGTGATTCGGAGGATTGGGCGGTGGGAATCTGATAGGTTCCGCTCATACGTGCGGCTTGGGGAAGTTTGATGGGCTGTGGTTAGGGCTTGCTCTCTGATGTTGATTGTTTCTTTTGTATTTTAGGACATTCGCCGGCGTTGGTGTGGATTATCGGCCATTCCTTTGTTTTCTGGGGGGCGATTCGGGCGGACGTGAGGCCTAACGGGCGGCAGTTGGGTATTGGCAGGGATGTTGCGGCCGTCCGGTGGATGGGCTATCGGGGTATGCTGTGGGGCGGGGTTTTGAGGGAAGTGCATCGTTTCGTTCAGCTGGATCGTCCCCCGAATGTATTGGTCGTGCATGCAGGTGGTAACGATTTGGGGGTGAAGCCGGTAAGAGAGTTGATAAGGGACATTAAATTTGATTTACTGAGGTTGTGGGCCTTGTTCCCGGGGCTGGTGGTAGTGTGGTCAGATATTGTCCCGAGGAAGAGTTGGCGGGAGACGTGTTCGGTGGAAAGGATCAATAGGGCTCGCATTAAGGTGAATAGGGCGGTAGGTAAGTTTGTGGCCCGGAACGGTTCGGTGGTAGTGAGGCATTTTGATCTGGGGGAGGGGGGGTATTGGAGAGCGGATGGGGTTCACCTTAATGCGGTGGGTGTGGATTTGTGGGCCCTGGGTCTGCAGGGCGGGATTGAACGAGCATTGGTGGTGTGGAGGGGGGCGCAAGCTTGAGGTGGTTGGGTCAAGTTGCGCGTCTGTGGCGGTAGGAGGTCCTGGAAGCTGGGCTATGACTTGGTGTTTTGTGGATGGAAGGGCCTCAATTGGTGGGGCTGGACTCCCAGGTTTTGGTAATCGGGCGGTTAAAAGGGGATACAACACTCGGGGGTCTCTGAGCTGGTGTGGCGCGGCTGGAGGCAAGTTGTACTTACCCGGGTGTTTTTGGTGCACTTGTTTTAGAGTGTAACTAGGGCTTTCAGGACCTCCTTCGTCGGGTTCATGATGTACATGTTTTAATGTTATGTTATGTTAATAAAAGGCTGCTGTGGCCATTTAATTCCAGTTACCTGCCTCAGTGTCTTTATTGGTGAGTTTAAGGGGGTGGGGCTGGTTGAGTGTTAGGGGTAGGATGGGGTATGAAAGGACCCGAGTGGACTTCCCCAATAACCCTATCAAGACTTTGCATTGAAAGTCAATGGGGGACGGATCCGTTTGAAATTGCACCATATTGTGTCAACTTCAAACGGATCCGTCCCCATTGACTTACATTGTAAGTCTGGACGGATCCGTTTGGCTCCGCACGGCCAGGCGGACACCCGAACGCTGCAAGCTGCGTTCGGGTGTCCGCCTGCTGAGCGGAACGGAGGTCAAACGGTGCCAGACTGAGGCATTCTGAGCAGATCCGCATCCACTCAGAATGCATTGGGGCCGTACGGATCCGTTCGGGGCCGCTTGTGAGAGCCTTCAAACGGAATTCACAAGCGGAACCCCGAACGCTAGTGTGAAAGTAGCCTAAATGTGTTAAAAATAATAAGAGGAGCCGTCCCCTCTCCTGACCTGTCTGTTTAGTAACTACTTGCATCCCCCGTGTAACAACAATCCTGGAAGATCTAATTTTATGGCTCTATGTTGTGCCGTGCCTCTATTATTCCTACCAAAAGTTTGTGAAAGAATTGCAAGCAGGGCGTTACCAGTTGGGGTTGTGTCCCCGCAGAGTCTTACCCTGGCAGCACTGATGGGACAGTGTAATGCCTTATTCACACCTCAGTATTTTGGTCAGTCATTTCAGGCTCATGTACACAAATGGATTTTTGGTCCACATCCGAAAAGATGCAGACAGCACACCGTGTCCTGTCCACATCCGTTGTTCCGTTCCGCGGCCCTGCAAAAAATATAGAGCATGTGACCAGTTACATCACAAACCTCCTTGTAAGAAATCCATTCTAGCTTCTACCCTAGTGCAGCAGTGACTGAGGCCGGGCTTCTTGCAGTGAGCGGGCCTATAGAGGTCCTGAGCGGGGGGTGCTGTTAGAGTGTCCACCTTTCCCAGCAAAAAATACCGGCCAAGTTTAAAAAAGTTGGTGTGGCCTAACCTGGGTGTTATTTCATCATCTTATACGTTTTGCTCCTTTTTTTTTCAATAAAATCAAACTTTTCACTGTTAGGGACACCCTGTGTCTTAAAGTTTTATTTAGCATTTATTTTTTAAATATTTCTGCCGAGATTCAAACTCACAACCATCTACATTAAAGGCAAGAACCTATGAATACCTAATACATGAGAAACTACTATGAGGATTCTCTGCCGCATTTTTACATTTAGCTCTATAGCTTAGTGGTTAAGGTTCCTGCCTTTAGTGCAGATGGCTGTGAGTTCAAATCCCGACAAACACATTTCACACATAGAGGCTATTAGTGTCTCTATACTGACAATGCTTGGGGATACCTGCTTCATCTTCATAGCACTGACTCCACATATGGACATAAAGCAAGAACTCCCAAGCAATGTATGGAGTCAGAGCACGGACTCCTAAGCGAACAGGTACACTGCCAGAGTCCAGAATCAGATACCTATGGGTAGTCAGCGGTGTAATTTATCACTGTGCAGTGCATCAAGATTCATAGCTAATCCCTTCTGTTAAACGATCAGCAGAGGTGTAGCTTGGCTTCCTTGTACGGATTCAGGATTGTGCCCCCGCCTCCTGTACTGGTACACATTATAAGGGTCATTTTTGCAGCGGCAACACATATTGCTCTCTGTATCAGCCAAAAACTTGGATGACCCTGACTGTAAATCACCTCCATACAATCTCTGATATCAGCCATTTTCGGCCGAATCATTTTCTTTACTGTGGTCTAGAAATTCTGAGTTTGGTGTAAATGTGTTAAAAGTAATAAGAGGAGCGGTCCCCTCTCCTGAACTGTCTGTTTAGTACTGTATTTTTAGCCCTATAAGACGCACCGGCCCACAAGACGCACCTAGGTTTTTGAGGAGGAAAACAAGAAAAAAATAATGTTGAACCAAAAGGTGTGTTTTTGGTGGGGTTTGAACTAATGGATGACACTGTTATGGGGTAAATCTGTGGATGGCACTGTTATGGGAGCATCTGTGGGTGGCACTGTTATGGGAGCATCTGTGGATGGCACTGTTATGGGGGCATCTGTGGATGGCACTGTTATGGGAGCATCTGTGGATGGCACTGTTATGGGGGCATCTGTGGATGGCACTGTTATGGGGGCATCTGTGGATGACACTGTTATGGGGGCATCTGTGGATGACACATATATAGCATCTTATGCTATGTGTCATCCACAGATCCTCCCCATAACAGTGTCCATGTGTAATGAATGACTCCCAAAAAAGGGGTTCGAGGCCGGCATCTGGTGCTGTAATGGCAGCGGGGCCCGGTGCAGTCACTGTATTCTATTACACCGGGCCCCGCTCACTGTAGTAATCATATCTAACCTGTAGGCTATGTTAAAGTATAGAAATCCTCTGTGCACGGTGGGGCAAAAATAAGACTTCCAGGAAATTCCTGAACCCCTGAACCAATCTGGGTGATTTTTGGATAGGTTGTTTACCCAGATCGAGGCTATCAGGGGATGTAACTTTTATGGGGATATGTGGTGTTTTAGGATGTTTTCTGTGGTTGGGAAAAATGTGTATTTTATGCCTGTGAGTAATTAAGTCCATTGTGTTTGTTAAATATATCACAGGCAGAGTCCATTGTGTTGTTAATTGCATCACAGACAATGCCTATTCTGTTATTGATTGCGTCACAGGCAATGCCTATTCTGTTATTGATTGCGTCACAGGCAATGCTATTGTGTTTGTTGAATGTATAGTTTTTGTGTTTAAACTGTAAAACTGTAAATGATTGGCTGCTATGTTATGTCCTCAGTTCCCAACCAGGTCCACGGGGGTGGTACCCTTGTTGGAAAATGTGTATAAAAGGCAATGCTTGTGTGGTCAATAAAGAGTTCCTGTTTTGGCCTTCAACATAGAGCCTTGTCTCATGTGTGTGGGGATTGCTATATGCTGTATACACCCCTGGCTATAACCCCTAACTCTTGTAAGAGCTGTTCCTGTTCCTTGTTCCTGTGGTGGTTACGGTGTCGAGCGGAGTGCTTGGAGCCCTCAGGAATCACTAGGAGCATCCATCAACGGAGGTACCCAGTCGGGGTACCAGGAGACCCGTTACATTCGTGGCAAGCAGTAGAATGGCGTCCTAGTGAAAGGAGAAGCAGCTCGGAGACACCGTTCGTGGATTTACAAAATTGAGGGCAACGCTTGTCCCCGTACAGCGCCCCTGGCTACAGCAGTATGGAACCAGTTTTGTTCCCGAACAGCGTTCCACTATGAGGAGGAGGATGACCTGGACTGGTCCGGAAAGGCATCTGGCACGAGGCCCTGGAAGACGTACAGCGTCTGGGAGAGCAGCCCCTGGATGATTGGGTGACAGAACTCGAGAGCCTGGTATAGAGGGAGCTTTGGCTAGACGACACCTACCAGGCACTCTGGTGGTACTTGATTCGGCACTCCCCCCTGGATGGCTGAGCACGACAGACCCGAGGGTGAGGATTATGATGGCCCTGGCCTGTTGTTTGAGGCCTTTGAAGAACCGGAGTTCAGAGATGCTGGAGAGTCCCGGTTCTGGGATATCCATGACTACAGGGAGGCTATGCATGATTGGGCTACAGCGAGAGAGGTAAGACAAGACCTGGTATCTCTAGTGACAAGGGAGTGGGAGCTGGAGCAGGATTACCAATACTTCTTCAGCTCAATTCGGCCCCAATATACACTGCCAGAGAGCTGGGTGGCAGTCCTAGATCTACAACCCTACAGCTGGGAAGACCCGACTGAAGTATCCCCTGCTTCAGTACCAGCTGCGGAGGTAGGGGACCTCATAGATTGGTCCTGGAGTGAACCCCATATGGCAGGTGGAGATGGGACCGATGTCTCTCCACCGGCCCTACAGGGATGCTGGGCAGTCAGCCCAGATCCCCAATGGCAGCCGGAGTTTCAGGGAGTAGGGACAGTCGGTCCTGCTCCCCAGCAACAGTATGTCTTACAGGGAGAGATGACAACCGGTCTCTCTCCCCAGGGGCAGACAGGATCACAGGGAGAGGAGATTGTCGGTCCCCCATCCCTGCAGCAACCAGCATCACTAGGAGTGGAGATGGTTGTACCCACTACCCAGCACCAGGCAGCATTACTGAGAGTCGAGACAGTCAGTCTGACTCCCCAGCGGCAGTGTGTTGTAAAGGGAGAAGAGACAACCGGTCTCTCTCCCCAGCGGCAGCCAGCATCACAGGGAGAGGAGGCAGTCGGTCTCTCTCCCCAGCGGCAGTGTGTCCTACAGGGAGTGGAGACGGACGGTCACATGCCCCAGCAGCCGTGTACATTACAGAAAGAGGGTATAACCGGTGCCCCTCTCCAGCAGCAGCTGCTCAACCGAGTTCTGGGGATAGTGGAGGAGACGTTTTTTACCCACTGACCCCCTTCCAGCAGAAGAGCTGGCATCTGGGCAAAAAAGCTGGACACCCAAGAACTACAGGTGCAGTACTTGGTTGTGGGTGGGCTTCTCGACTAACTCAGGTACTGACCGACAGGAGGTCAGGTACCTGTTTAGTTCCCCCTGGGAGGGAAGATGTGTGACGAAAGCACCTTCTTCACTGGGAGTTGGAGAGGCCTGCTTGCCAGCCTCTTGCCCTGTGACTATGGCCCCTGGGACACTTGCAGCATACGGGTAGGTTACCCGACACTGCTAGATTATATGTGTATTTCCCCTTTAAACCAGTTAGGCCTGTTGCAAGCAATTCTTGTTCCTGTCAGCAGAGGGAGCTCCCAGTTGAGTATAAATAGGCTAGGGCCTAGCCTAGGAAGGGAGTTCAGAAGCTTCTAGAGTCAGTGCTGGGAGAGACAGAGGCAAGTCCAGAAAAGCAAGAGGTACTAAAGACGACAGAGGAGGTACTTGATCATTATAAAACCAAGGATATAAGCCAGAGCTAGGGCATTGGGCCTTGGAGAAGAGTTTCTATGTTCCAGGATCAGTCAGGAATAGAGTGCAAGCCGCCTGTACTGCAAGTCCTGTGTTTAACACTCTGAAGTCACCTTGCTATATATTGCCTGCATCAAATGTATTGAAACCAACTGTCTTCAAAGGAACTGCGCTTCCATCTGCGTCCATGTATGATGACTACTAAAGTTTGAATTCTGTTTTAACATCACGTGGTTCCTCAGTTATTCCTGCTATCAGCAAACGGCGTGCCACCGTTTAATTGGCACTGGCGTCACGAACATTACCTATCAATACCTGCCCTTGCAGAGAGTCAGCTGTCTCAGGTTAGTGGTCACAATTGTACTACAACACCCAGGAACACTATTAACCCTAACTTGAGTACGCTGCACCTCTCTTTTGGCGTCACGAACAGGATACGCACGCTTTCTAGTGCAAGAAGCGTGAACTTTGTGCCTTATACAGTTGCCCTGTGACCAAAGTGACAAATTGCCTGTTTTATTAAAGTGGACTTTGTGGACTGAAAAACATACCAAAAGTGTCCCTAAAACCTCCAAAAAGCACTGTGCAGTGTTGTGTTATCAAGAGGAAGGAAATCGCCACATCGGAGTGTGGTTTTATGGACTTTTTACAACCCTGCTTGCTGTCAGGGAATGGTGACCAAGATGGCCACCGGCCGCCTGGAGTAAAGTTTCCCGCGCTGCTGAGGACCTTCGTGGGCGGATCCCTTCAAAGACACAGAAAAATCCCGCCCCTCGTCACTTCCGGCCCCTTTAGTCACCAGCGGCCACATCTCAATAGACTAACATGTCAGAACCGGGAGTGCCCGAGCAGCCGGCCCCGGGAGAGCTTGCGGCTCCTAATCATCCTATAGCCCCCAGCATGATGCCCTTTACCATGCCTTACTATTTTGGGGCCCCATGGTTTCCCCGCTACAGAGGAGAGACCCATACCCTGAGAGACTTTAAAGAAAAGTTGTTGGCATTATTCAAACTGTACCCCATAAAAGCCGATCAGCAAATGGAAATCCTGCTAGCGCAGCTGGAGGGAGCTGCCCGCAGGGAGGTATTATCCTGGCCTGCTACTGAGCGGAGTACTCTAGTGCAGATATTCACCCGCCTCAGGGCCACTTTTGAAACCAGGACTGCCTCAGAGATAAAGATGCACTTCTTTGGCAAGAAACAGAAGTCCGGTGAGTCCCTCCGTGACTATGCCCTATCACTTCAGGAGGCTTTAGGGGCTGTAATCCAGATAGATCCCAAAGAGGCTGATAATCAGGACCAGACCTTGAGGGAACAATTTATCAACGGGGTGTCTAGTGAGCAAATAAGGACCCAATTAAAGATGCTGTCCGCCCAGCACCCTAACAGTACCTTTCTGGACTTTAAAGAACTGGCTATAAAAATTCTGGGGTCAGTAGTATCTACGGGGTTGAGCACCCCACCTGAGTTATCAGCCTGCAGGCCAAAACCGCTTATCACTAACCGAGCTGAGGCCGGTCAAGCTGTTCAAGCTTCAGCTACCGATACTATCGCCATGCTGACAGAGCAAGTAAATCATCTCACTAAAAGTCTAGAGAGAGTGTGCAGAAAAATAGAGGAATGGGAAAAACCCATAATGTCAGAAGAAGAGTTCCTGTCACCTCCTAGGCCGTTCCCACCTCCATACCAAGAGACTCACCCCAGGGATCCTGGGAGGCGTAATAGAAATCGCAAGCGGCCCGTGTGTACATACTGCAAAAAGGTGGGACACACAGAATCCACGTGCTGGCAGTTAAACGGGCAACCCCTGAGGCTGAGGACCACCCCTCGGGAGGTAGAACAATAGGTCCAAAAGATCCAAATTGGATGCCACGGTATGTAGGATCCCATTCTAAAATCAATATAGAGATCAATGGGGTCCCCTTTGAAGCCCTATTAGATACTGGGTCCCAGGTCACTACCATTCAGCTGCCTGCATTTGAAAAGTTCTGGGACACCGACCAATTGATCCAGCCGCCTGAATCCTGGGTGGAGATTATCGCCAGCAATGGCAAACCAGTAAAGATTCACGGATACTGGGAACCCACCCTGCAGGTGGGAGAAGTTACCTTGCCTCAACAGGGCGTGATAGTAGTACAGGCCGGCGACAGAGGAGGACACCCTGTCATTCTAGGCACCAATGTCTTCAAAAACTGTTATTCAGAAATACTGGCCGTATTACATCAGACTTTGCCCACTGCTTCCTCTGCATCCAAGAGGGTGATTCAAAAGACTATTACTGTGTTAAGTGCCCAGCAGAGGTTTGCTAATGGGAAAGGAGAAATTTGTACTGCCAGGATTAGTGATATTAAGCCTGTGACTTTGCCTCCTAATTCTCAAACTCTTTTATGGTGTCGTGCTGTCCTGGGAGTCCAAGGCCGAGATTATCCAGCCCTGGTGGAACCAATCCAGATGGAGGACTACCCTTATGTGAGAGCTGCCAAGTGCCTGGTGAACGTCTCCCAAGGTAAAGTACCTGTCCGTCTGATTAACCTGAGTGATCATCCTGTGGCGCTTACTAAGCATTGCCGTGTTGCCCAGCTTTCTCAGGTGTCCTTCCAAGACATCATTCGTCTTCCAGTGACAGAAAAGCCGCCAGCTGCAGGCAGTGGACGCCCGTCAGTGACCCAGCCACAAGTGCCCTGGTGGGAAGAGCTCCATGTAGGGGACGAGACTACCCCCCAACATCAACAAGAAGGGATCCTACAGCTTGTCAAAGAGCACCACCAGGCCTTCAGTAAACATGCTACTGATTATGGAGAGGTTAGTGCCATACAACACACCATACCTATTGGCTCTCATCCTCCTGTCAAGGAGAGATACAGACCCTTACCGCCTACTTCATATCAGACTGTAAAAGAAATGATCCAAGAGATGAAAGACTCTAATGTAATCCGGGACAGCCGTAGCCCGTGGGCTGCACCCCTGGTCCTTGTAAAGAAGAAGGATGGTGGTATCCGTTTCTGTGTGGATTATAGGAAAATTAATCAAATAACCCACAAAGATGCATACCCACTGCCCCGCATTGAGGAGTCACTAACTGCTCTGGGCTCCTCTGCCTATTTCTCCACATTGGACTTGACCAGTGGCTACTGGCAAGTACCCATGGCCCCTGCAGACAGGGAAAAGACTGCTTTCACCACTCCCATGGGTCTATTCGAATTCAATTGTATGCCGTTCGGGTTATGTAATGCCCCAGGAACTTTCCAGAGATTAATGGAGCGGTGTTTGGGTCACAAAAACTTCAAAACAGTGCTGCTGTATCTAGATGACGTCATTGTGTACTCAAAAACATATGAGGACCATCTGAAACATTTAGCAGAAGTATTTGAAATCCTTATCAAATATGGCCTGAAGGTAAAGCCATCCAAGTGTCACTTGCTCAAACCTGCAGTAAAATACCTGGGGCATGTGGTAAGCGGAGAGGGTGTGCAACCTGACCCTGATAAGCTAGCGGCTGTCCGTAATTGGCCGGTTCCTACTACCGTCAAGGAAGTGAGGGGTTTCCTTGGTTTTGCAGGCTACTATAGACGGTTTATCCCCCATTTTGCTCAAATAGCTGATCCTATCCAGGAACTCTTGAGGGGGCAACCCAAGAAAAGTCCTAGAACTCCTGTGCCCATTGAGTGGAATGAGGAAAGAGAGATAGCATTCCAATTGCTAAAAAAGAAACTGACCGAGCCTCCTGTGTTAGGTTATCCAGATTATAGCAAGCCTTTCCATCTTTATACCGATGCTAGCAAGCGAGGCCTGGGAGCTGTGTTAGCCCAAATCCAAGACGGAAAAGAGAGAGTGATAGCATATGCAAGCCGCTCCCTGAAAGGAGCCGAGAAAAATGACCAGAATTATAGTTCCTTCAAACTAGAGTTCCTGGCATTAGTGTGGGCAGTGACGGAAAAATTCAAAGATTATCTAGCCGCCACCCCGTTCATTGCATTCACTGACAATAACCCTCTGGCACATCTAAATACAGCTAAATTAGGGGCCTTGGAGCAGAGATGGGCCTCTCGCCTCGCCAACTATGATTTCTCTGTAAAATATCGTGCTGGACGTACTAATGATAATGCTGATGCTTTATCCAGGCTTCCCACAGAGACAGCTCCTGATGATGTGCGAGATGCTTGGGAAGATGTAGAGATGCCGGCCTTCTATAACAAATTTGCTCAACAGGATCAGGCTCGAGCTACCAATGACAGAGCTGCAGTTCCTTCACCCTCCAGAAGGCCTGAACCTAAAGAAGAAAGGTGGGTGAAACTACAGTCTGAAAGTAGAGTGCTGGGTGAGTTGTTGGACTTCATTACTAGTGGCAGAGCCCCTGAGAGGATTCGGCGTAAGAGTGCAGATCCTGAGCTCATCAAACTGTGGAGACAGCGCCATCAACTCTTCATACAAAAGGGCCTATTGCTACGGAGAAGCCTAGACCCAGTGTCCAACGAGAGAGTGCACCAGATTCTCATACCCCGACGAGATGCAGGTATGGTGTTGGAGATGTACCACAATCAATCCGGTCACTTTGGGGTCCAAAAGACTGAGGCTAATATCCGCCAGCGGTTTTACTGGGTGGGCATGAGAGAAGACATTGAGAAGTGGTGTCGGGAGTGTGTAGCCTGTGCCTTAAAACGAAGTGAGCACCATGATCAGAGGGCACCACTGAGACCCATTGTAAGTACCCGTCCTCTTGAACTTGTCGCCATCGACCATGTGAAACTGGAGCCTAGTCGCTCAGGGTATACTTATGCCATGACTATTATTGACCATTTCACTAAGTTTGTTGTAGCGGTGCCTGTGAGAGACCAGACGGCCAAGACTACAGCCGAATTGTTCTGGAAGCACTTCCTCCTGCCCTACGGATGTCCAGAAAAGATCCTCACCGATCAAGGACCTGCCTTTGAGTCCCATCTGTTCCATGAACTGTGCCGCTTACACAACTGTAAGAAGATCCGGACAACGGCCTACCATCCTCAAGGTAATGGATTATGTGAAAAAATGAATCAGACCTTGATAGAGATGCTGAGGGCCGTGCCTCCTGAAACCAGAGGAGATTGGCCTAATCTGTTGCCACAGCTCATGTTCACGTACAATCATACCATCCATTGTTCCACTGGGTATACCCCTTTTTATTTGATGTTTGGGCGCCAAGGGACATTGCCTGCTGATCATTCATTGGACATACATGTACCTGATTGCATTAACCCATTACCTAACACCGACTGGGTTGCTGAGCATCAAAGGCGATTGAATACAGCCAAAGCCATTGTTCAGGAACGTATGGACTATGCTAGGGACCGACAGCAGAAAGACTATGATCAAGCAGCCCATGCAGAACCCTTGACAATAGGGGCTGTGGTGTGGTTAAAAAATAACCGTCGTACAAGTAAACTGGACAGTAAATGGGAGCAAAGTCCCTATGTTGTCACTGCAATCCCAAATGTTGGGACTCATACTTATGAGATCACCCGGGAAGGCAAGGGATCCCAAATTGTACACAGAAACCGGTTAAAGCTCTGCCTGACACCAGAACCTAGTGCCGAGAGTTCTAGATCTGAATCCCCTGTGTCAAAGTCATCAGTACCGCCCGAGGATCCTATGCAGGCTGTCAGTAATCTAAGGTATGACGCTGATCCCATGCATTGGCTTCTGACACCGTGGCTGAACTTGTTGGTGCCCGCTCCTACTGTATCTTCACCTCCAGAAGAGCCGGTTCAAGATGCCCCGGATCCAGTTTCCCCTCTAGTGGATCTAGTTGTTCCTGTTGTTCCTGGAGACCCTCCTGTTGCTCCTCTCTCTTCTACCTCGTTGCTAAGGGAGGAGGAGACCCCTGTGTTGAGAAGGTCCACCCGGATGACCAGGGGACGTCCGCCAGTCCGTTTAGGAAACTTTGATTATACTGGTGGTGTCTCCTCCCGAGCAGTTGCTACTGGTAATACTTTACTTGACATTTGTGCGCAAGAATGGACTCCTCCACGTGAGCCCTTGCCTGTGATACACCCACAGGATACTTCTGGGTAGTTCCGTTATTATACTGCCACCAAAGAAAATGGACTAACCTGGTTCACCCTAAGTCCGCTGTGCCAGGTCAGCGGCCGTGCCTAAGAAGCAAGAAGACGCCCCTTTTCCTTACGTCATTTGTTCATGAAGTTACCAATGTTATGTTTTCTGTGTGAAATAATTATTTATTATATTTATAATGTAATGCTTATGTTATGTACCATGTTATGCCGGTTCAGGAAGGTGTGTGTGAGTACGAGGCCTTACTCACGTTAAAGTCTGGGGGTGTGCAGCATACGGGTAGGTTACCCGACACTGCTAGATTATATGTGTATTTCCCCTTTAAACCAGTTAGGCCTGTTGCAAGCAATTCTTGTTCCTGTCAGCAGAGGGAGCTCCCAGTTGAGTATAAATAGGCTAGGGCCTAGCCTAGGAAGGGAGTTCAGAAGCTTCTAGAGTCAGTGCTGGGAGAGACAGAGGCAAGTCCAGAAAAGCAAGAGGTACTAAAGACGACAGAGGAGGTACTTGATCATTATAAAACCAAGGATATACGCCAGAGCTAGGGCATTGGGCCTTGGAGAAGAGTTTCTATGTTCCAGGATCAGTCAGGAATAGAGTGCAAGCCGCCTGTACTGCAAGTCCTGTGTTTAACACTCTGAAGTCACCTTGCTATATATTGCCTGCATCAAATGTATTGAAACCAACTGTCTTCAAAGGAACTGCGCTTCCATCTGCGTCCATGTATGATGACTACTAAAGTTTGAATTCTGTTTTAACATCACGTGGTTCCTCAGTTATTCCTGCTATCAGCAAACGGCGTGCCACCGTTTAATTGGCACTGGCGTCACGAACATTACCTATCATTACCTGCCCTTGCAGAGAGTCAGCTGTCTCAGGTTAGTGGTCACAATTGCACTACAACACCCAGGAACACTATTAACCCTAACTTGAGTACGCTGCACACTACTTGGGCATATTGGATTTTAAAGGCTCTGTTTCTGCCCCGTGGACTTTTTTACTGGAACTATTTGGGGCATGTGACCATGTGCACGGTGGGGCAAAAATAAGACATCCAGGAAATTCCTGAACCCCTGAACAAATCTGGGTCATTTTTGGATAGGTTGTTCACCCAGATCGAGTCTATTAGGGGATGTAACTTTTATGGAGATATGTGGTGTTT